>NW_022630996.1:54416878-54651939 GCF_010015895.1 Lontra canadensis | reverse complement strand
AGGAGGAGGAGGAGGAGGAGGAGGAGGAGGAGGAGGAGGAGGAGGAGGGATGCCTGGGTGACTCAGTTGTTTAAGCATCTGTTTTTTGTTCATGTCATGATCCCAGGGTCCCAGGATCAAGTCCTGCATTGGGCTCCTTGCTCAGCAGGGAGTCTGCTTCTCCTTCCCCTTGCTGCTATCCATGCTTGTGCACTTTCTCTCTCTCTCTCTCTCATAAATAAAATCTTAAAAAAAAAAAAAAGAACCAGTCAGAGATGAAAAACATAATAAAGGAAGTTAAAAACACACTAGATGGAATAAATAACAGACAAGATGAAACAGAAGAACAAATCAGCAACCTGGAGGAAAGAAGTATAGAAAGTAAACAAGCTGAGGTGAGAGGAAAAAAATGTGCAAAATGAGAATAGACTTAGGGAAATCAGCAACACCATCAAGTGAAATAACATTCACATTGTAGGGATCCCAAAAAGAGAAGAAAAAGAAAAGGTATAAGAAAATTTATTTGACAAAATAATAGCTGAATTCTTCCCAAATCCAGGAAAGGAAACAGAAATCCAGATACAGGAGACACAGATATCCCCCAACAAAATCAACCAGGGAGGTCCATACCAAGACACATAGTAATTAAGATGTCAAAAAGTAGTGATAAAGGGAATTTTTAAAGTGGCAAGAGAAAAGAAAGCAGTTACACAACAGGGGAAATCCCATGAGGTTATCAACTGAATTTTCAGCAGAAACTTTGTAGACCAGAAAGAAGTAGAATGATATATTCAAAATGTTAAGGGAGAAAAAAAAATCTGCAGTCAAAAATACTCTATTCACCAAGGCTACCAAATAGAATGGGGAGACAAAGAATTTCCAAGACACAAAGAAGTTAAGTGAATTCATGACCACTAAACCAGCCCTACATGTTAAAGGGGACTCTGAGAGGAAAGGAAAGACCATAAATGAGAGTTTAAAAAAAAAAAAAAAAAAAGTAGGAAGCACAAAATTACCAAAAGTAAATATAAAAAAAAGAAAAATCAGTCAAGAGACTCACAAAATAAAGGAATGTTATATATGAGGAGATGCCTTGGTGGCATAGTCATTAAGCATCTCCCTTCAGCTCAGGTCATGATCCCAGGGTCCTGGGATTGAGCCCTGCATCAGGCTCCCTGCTCAGTGGGACGCCTGCTTCTCCCTCTCCCACTCCCCCGCTTGTGTTCCCTCTCTTGCTGTGTCTCTCTCTTTGTCAAAAAAATAAATAAAATCTTTAAAAAAATGTTATATATGATATGATATACCTAAAATGGGTGGAGAAGAGAAGTAAAGAACAGGTTCAAACTTAAGTGACCAGCAACCTAATATAGAAGTCTATATACAAAAGGTGTTACATACAAACTGAATGGTAACGACAAATCAAAATCCAGTAATACATATGCACAAGTTAAAGAAGAAAGAACACAGGTATATCACTAACTAATCATGAAAGAAGAGAGTAAGAGAAAAACTGCAAAAACAACCATTAAACAAGAAAAAAATAGCAATAAAAATGTACCTATCAATAATTACTTTGAATACAAATGGACTAAATGCTCCAACCAAAAACACAGGGTGACAGAATGGATAAAAAAACAAGACCCATCTATATGCTGCCTACAAGAGATTCACTTCAGACCTAAAGACACATGCAGATTGAAAGTGAAGGGATAGAGAAGCATTAATCATGTCAAAAGAAAGCCAAGGTAGCAATACTGGAGGAAATAGACTTTAAAACAAAGACTGTACAAGAGACAAAGAAAGATACTATATCATCATTCAGGGGTCAATCCAACAAGAACATATAATGATAGTTTAAATATTATAAATACTTTTGTACCCAATGTGGGAACCCTCAAATACTTCAAGTAGTTAATAACAAACAAAAAGAAAGTAATTGAGAGTAACAGAATAATAGCAGGGGACTTTAACACCCACTTATATCAATGAACAGATCCTCCAAACAGAAAATCAACAAGGAAATTCAACTAGCTTTGAATGACACTCTGGACCAAATGGATTCAGTATGTTCAGAACATTCCATCCTCAATCAGGAGAATACACATTTTTTATGTGCATATGGAAAATTGTCCACAATAGGTCACACACCAGGCCAAAAAACAAGTCTCAACAAATACAAAAAGACTGAAGTCATACCATGCATCTTTTCTGACCACAATGCTATGAAACTAGAGACCAACCACAAGAAAAAATCTGGAAAGAGTAGAAATACCTGGAGGTTAAATAACACGTTGCCAAACAAAGAATGAGTCAACCAAGAAATCAAAGAGGACATCAAAAAATACATAGGCACAAATGAAAGTGAAAATACAGTGGTCCAAAATCTCTGGGATGCAGCAAAAGAGGGAAGTTCTAAGAGGGAAGTTTACCCTAAGAAGCAAAAATGTCAAACAACTCAACCTTACAACTAAGGAAGTGAGAAAAAGAACAAAAGAAACCCAAAACTGGTAGAAAGAAGAAAATAGTAAAGATGAGAGCAGAAATAAAGTATATAGAAATGAAACAAACAATAGAACAGATCACTGAAACCAGGAGCTGGTTCTTTGAAAAGATCAACAAAATTAATATGCCTTTAAGCCAGACCCACTTAAAAAAAAAAAAGACTCTAAACAAAATCAGAAATGAAAGAGAAGAAATCACAACTGACACGAGAGAAATGCAAAACATTATAAAATATTATGAAAACTTATATGCCAACAAATTGGACAACCTAAAAGAAACGGATGAATTCCAAGGAACATACAACCTCCCAAAACTGAACCACAAAGAAATAAAAATTTGAACAAGCCAATTACTGACAATGAAATTGAATTGGTAATCAAAAAACTCCCAACAAACAGAGTCCAGGACCAAATGGCTTCACAGGTGAATTCTACCAAACCTTTAAGAAAGTATGAATACCAATTCTTCTCAAACTATTTGAAAAAATAGAAGAGAAAGGAAAACTTCCAAATTTATCCTATGGGGGTGTGCATTATCCTAATAACAAAACCAGTCAAAGACACTACCAAAAAACCCAAAAATATAGTCCAATATTCAGATGAACATAGATGCAAAAATCCCCACCAAAATATTAGCACACTGAATCCAACAATCCACTTAAAAATCATTCACCACAATCAAGTGAGATTTATTCCTGGGACTCAAGGGTGGTTCAATATTTGCAAATCAGTCAATTGGATACACCACATCAATAAGAGAAAGGATAAAAGCCATATGATCATTTCAATAGATGCAAAAAAAGCATATGACAAAGTATAACATTCATTCACGATAAAAAACAAAACAAAACAAAAAACCAAAAACCTTAACAAAGTAGTTCTAGAGGGAACATACCTCAATGTAATAAAAGCCATATGTAAAAAATCTATAGCTGACATTATCCTCAATAATGAAGAACTGAAACCTTTACCGCTAAGATCAGGAAAAAGATAACAATGTCCACTCACCACTGTAATTCAACATAAGCACTAGAAGTTCTGGATAAATCAATCAGGCAGAAAAGGGAATAAAAGGCATCCAAACTGGTAAAAGTAGTAAAACTTCCACTATTTGCAGATAACAGGCTATTAAATCTAGAAAATCTTAAAGATCCTACCAAAAAAACTACTAGAACTGATAAGCAAATTCAGTAAGGTTGCAGGATACAAAATCAATGTACAGAGATCCGCTGCATTTCTATACACTTAAAAATGAAGAGAAATTAGTAAGCAATTCCATTTATAGTTGCACCAAAAATAATAAAGTATCTAGAAATAAACTTAACCAAGGAGCCAAAAGACCTTTACTCTGAAAATTATAAAACACTGATGAAAGGACTTGAAGATGACACAAACAAATGGAAAGATATTCCATGATGATGACTGAAAAAAACACACTGTTAAAATATCCATACTACTGAAAGCACTCTTAGATTTAATGTAATCCCTCTCAAAATACAACAGCATTTTTCACAGAACCAGAAAAAATAATTTAAAAATTTGTGTGGAACTACAAAAGACCCCAAATAGCCAAAGCAATCTTGAAAAAGAAAATCAAAGCTGGAGGTAACACAATTTCAGATTTCAAGTTATACAACAAAGCTGTATATAACTTATGATTATATGGACAATTAATCTTTGATAAAGAGGTAAGAATACGCAGTGGTAAAAAGACAGTCTCTTCAACAAATAACACTGGGAAACTTGGAAACCTATGCAAAAGACTTAAACCAGACTACTTCCTTACACCATACACAAAAACAAACTCAAAATAGATTAAAGACCTATTGTGGGACCTGAAACCATAAAACTCCTGGAAGAGAGGAGAAGTAGTAATTTTTCTGACATTAGCCATAGCAACATTTTTCTAGATATGTCTCTTAAGGCAAGGGAAGCAAAAGTAAAAATAAACTACTGGGGTTTTGAGAGAAGTCAAGATGACGGAGGAATAGCAGACTGAGATGACATCAGGTTGCAGGAATTCAGATAGATAGTTATCAAACCATTCCGAACACCTACAAACCCAACAGGAGATCGAAGAGAAGAAGCAGCAGCAATTCTAGAAACAGAATATTGACCACTTTGTGAAAGGTAGGACGTGAGGAGAAGTTAATCCGAAGCAACAGGAAGATAGACTGTGGGGGTAGGGGCCAGCTTCCAGCAAGCGGTGGAGCAACGAAGCACAAAATCTGAACTTTTAGAAGTCTGCTCCACTGAGGGACATCGCTCCAGAGGCTAAGCTGATTTGGAGCCCTCATGGGGACAGTGTGGTCTCAGGTCTCATGGGGTCACAGAAGGATCAGGGGTGCCTGAGTATAGCAGAGCTCAGAGGTATCAGAGTGGGGAAGCTGACTACAGAGACAGAGCCAAGGAGTGAGCTCTCAGCTTGGGGTTACCTTAACTGTGATCCTCAGCACAGTGGGGCCACTTCTCTTTGAGGAGGGACCCCACAGTGGCAGATGCGGGGAAACCCACCCTCCTCTGCCGGAAGAGCAGTGCAGCAGGAGTCTGCAGGGGTTGCAGACTCCAACTGGGGGTGTGTGCCAGGGACAGAAATGCTTGGTCACAGGCTGGGTAAGCTCATAGTGTGGCCAGAAACAAAGAGATGGGAGTGACTGACTGCTTTTCTCTGAAGGTGCACTGAGGAGTGGGGCTCTGAGCTCTTGGCTCCTCTGGGCCAGAGACTGGGAGGCTGCCATTTTCATTCCCGTCCTCCAGAGCTCTATGGAAAGCATTCAGGGAACAAAGGCTCCTGAGAGCAAACCCGAGCAGATTTCTTAGCCCAGCCCCTGGCAAGGGCAGCGCAATTCTGCTTCCGGCAAAAACATTTGAGAATCAAGGCAATAGGCCCATCCCCCAGAAGATCACCAAGAACATCCAGCTAAGACCAAGCTCACTGATCAAGGAGAACAAGGGAATTTCAGAGGAGGGGAAAGTAAAGCATGGAATTCATGGCTTTCTCCCCACGATTCTTTAGTCTTGCAAAGTTAATTAAGTTTTTTAAATTTTATTTTGTTCTTATTCTAATATTTTTAACATTTCCTCTTTCCTC
Source organism: Lontra canadensis (assembly GCF_010015895.1). Lineage (NCBI taxonomy): Eukaryota > Metazoa > Chordata > Mammalia > Carnivora > Mustelidae > Lontra > Lontra canadensis. Next base: position 54,646,368 of record NW_022630996.1, on the reverse strand, counting down.
TTTAATGTTTTTTTAACTAGTTCATCTTAACAATACCTTTCTTAAAAAATCTTTTAAAACCTTCATTATTATAGTCATATTTTATCCTTCATGTATCCAACTTTATTTTTTCTACACATACACGGGTTTTTCTTCTAAAAATTGTTGGGATACAATTTCTTCTAATAGATCAAAATATACCTTAAATCTAGCACAGGGCTTTGTTCTAGTCTCCAGACTAAGCAAATTATGTCCACTATCTTTTTCTTCTTTTTCCAACCAACTTATCAATTCCTTTTTTAGAATTTTTAAAAAATTTTCATCTTTACAGTCATATTACATCCCTTCATCGTGTTTACCCTTATTTTTGTATATATATAAGATTTTCTTTCCTTAAAATTTTGGGAGGTAGTTTCTTCTGAGACCAAAATACACCCAAAATTAAGAGGGTGGCTTTGTTCTATTCACCAGTCTAATACATAACTAATATATGTATCTTTATGTATGTATGTGTATATATATATAAGTTTTATTTGACAGAGAGAGAGATCACGAATAGGCAGAGAGGCAGGCAAAGAGAGAGGAGGAAGGGAAACAGGCTCCCCAGAGAGCAGAGGGCCCAATGTAGGGCTTGATCCCAGGACCCTGGGATCATGACCTGAGCTGAAGGCAGAGGCTTTAACCCACTGAGCCACCCAGGTGCCCCTATTTAATTTCTTTTAAACTTCTTTTTACCCCCTTTCTTCTCCCCCTGATTTGGAGTCTCTTCTGACTTGGTTAGCTTACATTTTTCTGGGGTCTTTGCCACCCTTTTAGTATTTTATTCTCTCATTCATATATTAGTATCTGGATAAAATGACAAGGCTGATAAACTCACCACAAAAAAAAAAAAAAAAAAAAAAAAAAAAGAAAGAAAAGAAAAGAACAAGAGGCAGTACCAAAGGCTAGGTACCTAATCAATACAGACATTGGTAATATGTCATATCTAGAGTTCAGAATGACAATTTTCAACGTGCTAGCTGAGCTTGAAAAAGGCATGGAAGATATTACAGAAACCCTGTCTGGTGAAATAAAAGGCCTTTCTGGACAAATAAAAAAAACTAAAATCTAACCAAGCTGAAATCAAAAAAGCTATTAATGAGGTACAATAAAAAATCGAGGCTCTTACTGCTAGGATAAATGATGCAGAAGAGAGAATCAATGATATAGAAGACCAAATGACAGAGAATAAAGAAGCTGAGCAAAACAGAGACAAGTGGGAGAACTAGAGAGATAAGTGATACCATAACATGAAACAACAATAGAATAATTAGGATTCCAGAAGAAGAAGAAAGACAGAGGAGGGAAGAAGGAATATTGGAGTGAATTATGGTAGAGAATTTCCCTAATATAGCAAAGGGAACAAGTATCAAAATCCAGGAGGCACAGAGAAACCCCCTCAAAAATCAATAAAAATAGGTCCACACCCCACCATCTAATAGTAAAACTTACAAGTCTTAAGGACAAAGAGAAAATCCTGAAAGCAGCTTGGGACAAGAAGCCTGTAACATACAATGGTAAATATATTAGGTTGGCAGCAGACTTATCCACAGAGACCTGGCCAGAAAGAACTGGCATGATATATTCAGAGAACTCAATGAGAAAAACATGCAGCCAAAAATACTATATCCAGCTAGGCTATCATTGAAAATAGGAGGAGAGATAAAAAGCTTCCAGGACAAACAAAAACTAAAAGAATTTGTAAATACCAAACCATCCCTACAGGAAATATTAATGAAAGGGGTCCTCTAAGCAAAGAGAGAGCCTAAAAGTAACAGACCAGAAAGGAACAGAGACAATATAAAGTAACAGTCACCTTACAGGCAATACAATGGCTCTAAATTCATATCATTCAATAGTTAACCTGAATATAAATGGGCTAAATGCCCCAGACAAAAGATACAGGGTATCAAAATGGATAAAAAACACAACACCCATCAATATGCTGTCCACAAGAAACTCATTTTAGACCCAAAGACACCTCCAGATTTAAAGTGAGGGAGTGGAAAATAATTTACAATGTTAATAGGCATCCAAAGAAAGCTGGGGTGGCAATCCTTTTATCAGATCAATTAGATTTTAAGCCAAAGACTACAATAAGAGATGAGGAAGGACACTATATCATAATCAAAGAGTGTGTCCAACAAGAAGAACATATTATGGGCAACTATAAACCAGCAAATTTGACAGTCTGGAAGAAATGGATGCATTCCTAGAGACGTATAAACTACCAAAACTGAACCAGGAAAAACTAGAAAACCTAAACAGACCCATAACCAGTAAGGAGATTGAAGCAATCATCAAAAATCTCCCAAGAAACAAGAGCTCAGGGCCAGACAGCTTCCCAGGGGAATTCTACCAAACGTTTAAAGAAGAATTAATACCTATTCTCCTGAAACTGTTTCAAAAAATAGAAATGGAAGGAAAACTTCCAAACTCATTTTATGATGACAGCATTACCTTGTTCCCCAAACCAAAGACCCCATCAAAAAAGAGAATTACAGACTAATATCTTTGATGAACACAGATGTGAAAATTCTCACCAAAATACTAGCCAATAGGATCCAACAGTACATTAAAAGGATTATTTACCACAACCAAGTGGGATTTATTCCTGGGCAGTAAGGTTGGTTCAACATCCGCATATCAATCAATCTGATACAATACATTAATAAAAGAACAAGAACCACATGATACTCTCAACAGATGCTGAAAAAGCATTTGACAAAGTACAGCATCCTTTCTTGATCAAAACTCTTCAAAGTGTGGGGATAGAGGGTACATACCTCAGTTTCATCAAAGCCATCTATGAAAAACCCACAGTGAATATCGTTCTCAATGGGGAAAAACTGAGAACTTTTCCCCTAAGGTCAGGAGCATGGCAGGGCTGTCCACTATCACCACTGTTATTCAACACAGTACTAGAAGTCCTAGCCTCAGCAATCAGACAACAAAAAGAAATAAAAGGCATCCGAATCAGCAAAGAAGTCAAACTACCACTCTTTGTAGATAATATGATGCTTTATGTGGAAAACCCAAAAGACACCACTCCAGAACTGCTAGAATTCATACAGGAATTCAGTAAAGTGTCAGGATATAAAAGCAATGCACAGAAATCAGTTGCATTTCTATACAACAGCAAGACAGAAGAATGAAAAATTAAGGAGTCAATCCTATTTACAATGGCACCCAAAATCATAAGATATCTAGGAATAAACCTAACCAAAGAGGCAAAGAATCTGTACTCAGAAAACTATAAAGTACTCATGAAAGAAATTGAGGAAGACACAAAGAAATGGAAAAACATTCCATGCTCATGGATTGGAACAAAAAATATCATGAAAATGTCTATGATACCTAAAGCAATCTACACATTTAATGAAATCCCTATCACAATACCATCATTTTTTTTTTTCATAGAAATGGAACAAACAGGGGTGCCTGGGTGGCTCAGTGGGTTAAGCCCCTGCCTTAGGCTCAGGTTGTGATCCTGGGGTCCTGGGATCAAGTCCCGCATTGAGCTCTCTGTTCAGCAGGAAGCCTGTTTCCTTCCCTCTCTCTCTCTCTCTGCCTGCCTCTCTGCCTACTTGTGATCTCTCTGTCAAATAAATAAATAAAATCTTAAAAAAAAAAAAAAGAAATGGAACAAATAATCCTAAAATTTATATGGAACCAGAAAAGACCCTGAATAGCCAGAGGAATGTGGAAAAAGAAAGCCAAAGTTGGTGCTATCACAATTCTAGACTTCAAGCCCTATTACAAAGCTGTCATCATCAAGACAGTATGGTACTGGCACAAAAACAGACACACACATCAATGGAACAAAATAGAGAGCCCAGAAATGGACTCTCAAGCCTATGGTCAACTAATCTTTGACAAAGCAGGAAAGAATGTCTAGAGGGAAAAAGACAGTCTCTTCAACAAATGGTGTTGGGAACATTGGACAGCCGCATGCAGAAGAATGAAACTGGACCATTTCCTTACACCACACACAAAAACAGACTCAAGATGGATGAAAGACCACTATGTGAGACAGGAATCCATCAAAATCCTTGAGGAGAACATAGGCAGCAACCTCTGACTTCAGCCGCAGCAACTTCTTCCTAGAAACATCGCCAAAGGCAAGGGAAGCAAGGGCAAAAATGATGTATTGGGACTTCACCAAGATCAAAAGCTTTTGCACAGCAAAGGAAATAGTCAATAAAACCAAAAGTCAGCTGACAGAATGGGAGAAGATATTTGCAAATGACATATCAGATAAAGGGCTAGTATCCAAAATCTGTAAAGAACTTATCAAACTCAACACCTAAAGAACAAATAATCCAATCAAGAAATGGGCAGAGGACATGAACAGACATTTCTGCAATGAAGACATCCGGATGGCCAACAGACACATGAAAAAATGCTCCACATCACTGGGCACCAGGGAAATACAAATCAAAACTACAACGAGATACCACCTCACACCAGTCGGGATGGCTAAAATTAACAAGTCAGGAAATGAGAGATGTTGGAGAGGATATGGAGAAAGGGGAACCCTCCTACACTGTTGGTGGGAATGCAAGCTGGAGCAGCCACTCTGGAAAACAGCAAGGAGGTTCCTCAAAAAGTTGAAAATAGAGCTACCCTACGACCCAGCAATTGCACTACTGGGTATTTACTCTAAAGATACAAATGTAGTGATCCGAAGGGGCATGTGCACCCGAATGTTTATAGCAGCAATGTCCACAATAGCCAGACTACGGAAAGAACATAGATATCCATCAACAGATGAATGGATAACGAAGATGTGGTATATATATACAATGGAATACTATGCAGCCATCAAAGAAATGAAATCTTGCCATTTGCAACACCGTGGATGGAACTAGAGGGTATTATGCTGAGTGAAATAAGTCAATCAGAGAAAGAAAATTATCATTTGATCTCCCTGATTGAGGAATTTGAGAGGCAACGTGGGGGGATTGGGGGGTAGGGAAGGAAAAAATGAAACAAGATGGGATTGGGAGGGAGACAAACCATGAGACTTTTAATCTCACAAAAAAAACCCCCAAAACTGAGGGTTGCTGGGGGGTAGGGATAGGGTGGTTGGGTTATGGACATTGGGGAGGATATGTACTATGGTGACTGCTGTGAAGTATGTAAGCTTGACAATTCACAGACCTGTACCCCGGGATAAATAAGACATTATATGTTAATTAAACAAAAAAGAAAGAAAGTGAAAATTAACTATTGGGACTACATCAAAACAAAAAGCTTCTGAACAGTAAGGAAACAACTAACAAAACTAAAAACAACATACTGGATGAGAGAGGATATTTGCCAATGACCTACTTGATAAAGGGTTAGTATCCAAAATATATAAGGAACTTATAAGACTCAACACCTCCCAATTCCAATTAAAAAATGGGAGGAAGACATGAATGGACACTTTTCCAAAGACATCCAGATGGCCAACAGACTCATGAAAAGATGCTCAATATAATTCATCATCAGGGAAATGCTAAGCAAAACTACAATGAGATATCACCTCACACCAATCAGAATGGGTAAAATAAAAAACACAAGAGGGGTGCTTGGGTGGCTCAGTCAGTTAGGCGTCTGCCTTCGGCTTGGGTTGAGATCCTAGGGTCCTGGGATGGAGTCCTACATCGGGCTCCCTGCACAGCGGGGAGTCTACTACTCCCTCTCTTGCTGCTGCTTCCCTGCTTCTGCTCTCTCTCTTTCTCTCTCAAATAAAAATAAAAATATATAAGTAAAACAAAAAAGATAAGAAATAACAAGTGTTGGCAAGGACGTGGAGAAAAGGGAACCCTCTTGCCTTATTGATGGGAATGCAAACTAGTGAAGCCACTGTGAAAAACGGGATGGAGTTTCCTCAAAACAATTAAAAATAGAAGTACTATATGATATAGTAATTCTATTACTGGGTATTTAACCAAAGAATTAAAAAACGCTAATTTGAAAAGATATATGTACACCTATGTCTATAGTAACATTATTTATCATAGCGAAATTATGGAAGCAGCCAAAGTGTCAATCAATAAGTGGATAAAGAATATGTGGTATACACACACACACACATATACACACATATATATATGCATATATATATATATATACACACACACATATATATGTAGAAGGGGGGAATATTATTCAGTCATAAAAAAGAATGATACCTTGCCATTTGCAACAACATGGATGGAACCAGACAGCATAATGCTAAATGAAATAAGTGGTTCACAAAAAGACAAATGACATATGATTTCACTATTTCACTCATATGTGAAATTTCAGAACAAAACAAAGAAAAAGAGAGAGAGACAGAGAGACACAAACCCCAAAATAGAGTTTATGCATTTTTAGACTCTAAACTATAGAGAACAAACTGATGGTTACAGTGGTAGGGGGGCAGCATGAAACAGGTGATAGGGATTAAAGAGTTCACTTGTTATGATCAGCACTAAGTAATGTATAGAATTGTTGAATCTCTATATTATACATCTGAAGCTAAAATAACACTTTAACTATACTGGATTAAAATAAGAACTTAATAAAAATTTGAAAAAACACTAAAAAATTTCCCATTTTGCTCAGCCATTCTCAATTTACACAGCAATTTTACATGCCAGAAAGCTGCATTTTTAATAAAAACTTTTTGAAAATCTGTATGATATCCAAAATGTATTAGTATACCGTATCTTGGATGGAATCCAAAAGTATTCAAATATCATACTGCCAAAAATAATATCTGAGAAATTCATAGTTATTATTCTTGACTTACAATATATGTCTTTTCCTGTCTCTACTCCTATTCACCTACCAAAAAGAGGACATGCATATTCATAAACAAGTCAGTTAGTGGTCTGATTTATGGCTAGTAGCAGCTTTTTGAAAGCTTTTCTTTCTTAAACCAAAGAAGAAAATTAATGTAATCTCAGCTATCAGCAGTCCCAACTGATTTTTCTTCTTCAAAAATCTGCTTGTTTTTTCCACCGTACTACCCTGTACATGATTGTACCAACATTCCAAGATCTTTTCAGTACAATGGCTTCTTATATGAGGCACGGCACAGTTACTTGGTTCATTCACAATTCATTTGCTGTCCTGATAAATGACACCACTAGTCAAAATTTCCCTGGTCACAACTTTTAAAATCTAGTATCACTGACCATATATTTTTTCTAAATAGGGAAGAAAATACCTCTCAAATACACTTTGGGGGAAACAGCAGGTAATCACCCTATAATAAGATGATACAAGATTAGGCAAATAAAGAAATAGCAAAGTCCAAGTGTGAGTTGAGGGTTAAAATCATGCCTAATATGTAAGCAATAATTTTAAGAAGGTAATAAAACACACAAAATTACTAATACAATATATTAGTAGATGCTAAATGAGTGAGCATATTTTTAATTAGGTTACACAAATACTGCATTAATAATTTATTCAATTCCTTATCCTACGTGGGCTTTTTTCCCTTTGAAAGCATTTCCTCCTATTTAAATCCCTTCTTGTTATATTCCAGTCAGAGGGAGTCTCAGTACTACCCACAAAGAAGTGGTAGAATTCCAGCAAATAAATGAGAACAATGGGTGAGATCACAATTGCTATTAGGGAGATGCAAGGTCACTGCCCCAAACAGTACCCAGGCTGCTCAAGGGAGTGCCAGCTCACGGAAATCTGCTCTCACACAGGCCCAAGAAAGAAAGTTAAACTTAGAACAATCAAATGGAAGATATTAATAAGGCTCAGAGGAAAAGTGAGGAAATTGGGAAGGACTCTATTTAAACTTTATGTGAAGGAAGACTGAGCAGTGGTATCTACAATTTGACTTACGATTGGTCCCTGGTCCCCAATATGTTCCTTTAATTTCAAGTTTTAAAACACTACCTAAGAGCTTCCTTTTGTTCAATTGCTGAATGGCAGGCCATCGTTTAAACCAAAAATACTCCTGTGGGTGAGACAGAGAACTACAGCAGAGGTGAAGAGAGCCCAGGCACGATGAGACAGACCAATGTGCCTTAGGATGTAGGAAGTGACTCTGGTGGTCAGAGTGATATGATATTCAAGAGAATGTGTTAGAAGTTTATAGGTAAACACTGACAATAATAGCCTTTAGTTTGCCATCTTTGGTGGCAGTTACTTGATAGTTGTGACGAAACAGTTTAGTGGCTTCAAGACATAAAAACAGGAGTAAGGGACAACGTAAATAAAGATGTTTATAAATGTACCAAAGGTTAAACCAAACAGACGAATGCTCAGAAACTACTGGAGTGCATTTACAATATCAAGGAAGATAGATGTGATTTCTCCTTAAAAAGTTACACATTTTAGGGGCACCTGGGTGGTTCAGTGGGTTAAGCCTCTGCCTTCGGCTCAGGTCATGATCTCATGGTCCTGGGATCAAGCCCCGGATAGGATCGGGCTCTCTGCTCAGCAGGGAGCCTGCTTCCCCCTCTCTCTCTCTGCCTGCCTCTCTGCCTACTTGTGATCTCTGTCAAATAAATAAAACCTTAACAAAAATTACACATTTTATGATTTTGTATAGAAAATGTATTTTATTTAACTACCTAATAACTACTGTTTAGTGTTAACCAGGCACAGTAATAGTAAAATACATTTTCAACTTTGTCTCATGAATGGAACTAATACCTATATCCTACATTCTCTTAGATGAATCGGATTTATCTGTCCTAGCATGTTTCAGTTGCATTCTTCATAACCTAAGTGTCCATTTTCCCAGTGGCCTCCGTTATTCACCAAAAGGCTCAATTTCTAAAATGGAAAGACTCACTTTTCATACTTGAACAAACATTTACTGGGAACTGATGGTAGCCAGAAATTGTCTTAGTTGAGTGGGAGATAGAATGGCTAATATTGTGTCCGTCTTTGATGAAGTAGCTTAGGTAGCAATCACCTACTGTTGTTAGATAGGTTACACACACACACACACACACACACACACACACACACACACACTCACAATATTTCCTGACATAGTAGATACCATAACTTTCGAGAAAACTTTCCAAATACAACAAAATGTAGTTTTTAATGAAATGTGAGGCCTGCTCTAATATAAATAATCAGTTTTGTTGTTTTAAGTGCAGCACTGAAAAGAAATCTTCTATTCAAGGAATGAAATTAGGTTGAGGCAAACAGCAGCAGGAAATATAAATAAACTTAGGTACTACCATAGGTAAACAGATCAGAATGGGAGGCGTGCATAAACCCAAGTGTGAATAGAAAAATGTCATGCAGTCAGTGTGGGATGCTGAATAAAGTGCAGAAGACAAGCTTTCTCTGCTTTATAAAATTTTGACGAGAGCAGCATCTCAGATTGTAATGCTGGTTTAGTGAAACTGTATACAGAGTTACTGGAATCTGCTCTGACAGTCCCATTGCTCTACTATTGTGAAATGAATGGGAACACTTCTGGTAGGAGCATGAAAATATATGTGCTCCCTTTTTACTGATTCCAGGGAACTGTATGCTTTGCTTCTCCCTACCACGATTATGCTTTGTAATCTAAATGGGGCACTTCCTGGGAACATGCAAAAAAAAAAAAATTAAAAGGGAAGAAAGGCGAAGACTGACATGTCTGCTATGAATCAGCCTTATTATAAAAAGGTGGGGGGGTTATTATAAAAAGGTGGGGAGATGATAATCAGATCAGATCCAAAGAAGTAGTCTCCCCTAAAACAAAAGGTTTCAAGAAGCCTATTTCAAAAATGGATATACCTCAAGTTCTGAAATATGTCTCTATCTGCTGAGATTGAGCCTAAGCTTCCTACTAGAAATGTTCTCGTGTGAACCGCCTGCTGCCAAGGCATGCAGGACAGCACACGGGGCTCGTGTACACAACAGCCAGGCCACGCTCTTCAAGTCTACTTTGCTGCCCTCTGCTTTGGGTCCTGTCTTGGGTAACCCGGGCAAGTTACTTAAAACCTCTGATGCTCAACTTTGCCATCTATAATACAGGAATAATAAACCTGCTTTATTTTATATACGGTGATCTTTTAAAAATATTTCCATATAAAAATTATGTTTTATTTAAGTGCAAAGTTAATTGTGTACCTGGCCAATGCTGGACATGTAGTAACTGCCTAGTTAATCACTGTTTATTGGTTAATTATAATATGCATATAATAAGGTAATCCTATTCATGAAACTCCACTGATCAATATAAAAAGTATATTTTATTTATATATGAAGCTACATATATTTATAAATATGTTCATATTTTGTATTAGTATATCATATAAACTTATATATAAAATATATTTATATAAAATATATATTTATAAAAAATGTATATTAGACTAAAAATCACTACTGCTAATAATGTAACTCTTCATGGTTTCCCTTAAGATTTTAGGTAAAGATAATGCAAAGCCATAATGATTAGCAAAATATTAGTATTGTTTCTTTATTTCTTTTTCTTATATTTAGTTTTAATTATTATGAGTTTTAGAAACAGAAAGCACTGTTTCTAATAACTGTGGAAATGGCCAACCCATAGGACATAAAATCTAAACATTTAAGCTGGACCTCCAAGATTGGCCTGGCTTTTCTTAGCTACATCTAGCTTCTCATTCCTTACAGGAAAATCTCTCAATGTGTGAATGATCTGTGTACATCACACCATCACTCAATGAATCACTACTGAGGCAAACCTCAGGGCCTTTGTTCTTGCTGTTCCTGTATTTCTCTTCCATTATCCTCCCCTCTCTTAGGCATACCTACTGATCCTTAAACTTAGCAGCATTTCCTCCATGAGGCCATTTCTGATCCTGTCAGCCTCCTTCCAGAAAGAACTTGCCTAGGTTATCACTTGTACAAACCCTCTCTATAGACATAAGATCGCATATGTAATATTTTATTGCTTTTTTGTGTAACTCTTTCCATAGCAAAGTATAGGTCCTTGAGATTAGGGTCTCTGCTTTTATATTCTTTCAATCTATATATTCCAGTATCCAGAAAGTCTTGATGTCTTGTACTTTGTTGAGCAGAAAAGTAAATAACTAAAGAAATGCATAATTAAATTGTTAATACAAAATATCAGTGACAGACATAGAAGTCATTCTCTGACTCTTGACATTGTACTCTAGTATAGCTGTTATATCCATCAGGGTCAGCAGAAAACAGACTGCAAAGTCACAAGGGTTAAATGAGAAGAGTTTAATAAAAGGATTATTAACAAAAGTATGGGTAGTGTTCAGAGAAATTACCGACAGATGGTGGAGCACCCTGGGGCTAGCAAGTATGGGAAGATTATCACCCCAAAGTGGTAAGGGACCAAGGAAAAAGATTTTACCAAAACGTGATACAGACCTAGAGCTGCAGGGCAGAGCTGCTTGAGAGGGGCCGTAGCCTTTTGTGAGAAGAACTCAGTCACAAGTTGACCCAAAAAGATAGGAATATATACTCAACGCCTCTCTTCCCACTTTCTTATAGCCTGTTGCTGCCTCCTATGGGTAGGATCCAACCAGAAAGAAGAGAAGCAGGAAGCTTTATTAAGGTACTGCTCTGGGACGAGCCTCATCTAGACACAGCACATCCAGAAGGCACACAGCAGCATCTAGAAGGCTGAGTGGCTCTCTAAGCACAAATGTATTATCAGTGCCCAGTCAGCTCTACATTTTGAGATGAGCAAAGCCATAAACCTCCGATAGCTATGTACCATCTACAAAAGAAGGTGGGCACACGGACTCTATTTCTTCAGCCAGCTGTGGCCAGCAGGAAGCTGGGGTGAGCTTATGAAAAACGATGGTGAGCCTGTGGCAGGCAAATCAACACTTTCAATGTTACAGAAAGTTTTTTAATCTAAAAGCCTGTTATTTATACAAGAGAAGTAGTAATTTTATAAATGGATTCTGAATAACCTAAAAGTAATCAGTATTACTTTAAATAGTGGGCAATTTACTCCCTTCTTTTTGGTAAGGTTAGAATTAAGATTTGCAAGTTCAATGATTCCCTGGGTCGTCCTGTGGGAACGGGCCCCAGGAACTCTGCAGTACATGCTTGGAAAAAATACTGTGCCATTACTTTCAAGACTGAGAGCTATCCTGTTCTATATTCGTTCTGATGTTTCCATTTGACCGGATTTCTAGAACATGTCAAAATTAACTAAATTTCTGCCAAGAAAGATACATGGGATTTCATATCCACAATTCTAGGTATGGTTTTGGTTCAGAGTTCTTAGGAATCACAAAACGTGTAAGGCTTTCAGAGATTTTTTGACTCCCTTCTTCCCCTGCTCATCACTGACTCGCTTTACACATATTTATTCATGAGAATAAAGTTTAAATTTCCTGTTCAACATCATGAAGCCATGGATATAAAGGTTTTCCTATTTTATTACTTATTTCTCTTAATTATCTATTACTTAAATTCTCTTGTTGAATCAGCCAGGTTTTTAGGGGTTGTATCGTTTTCTTTATTTATTTTACTATTACAAAGGCAGTAGCTTTATGTTCACCTTAAAGGGAAGGACGGAGTAGTTGACAGCTAGTATTCTAAAGTAAACTAGGAGTTAGGCACAAAGAGAATGTGTCGAGAGGAAATACAATTTTATCTTAACAGATATAATTTTGAAGATGAAAGGGTATGCCAGAAAAGTGAGTTTAGAAAAAAAAAAAAATGCAGAGAGCCTCCCGAGCATTACTCACTACTATCTGAAGTACTAAGACTGAATTTATAGAAAGACTTAAGAAGAAAAGACATAATTGATAACAAAATGATAGAAAAACACTCCAATGTGCCCATTTTTCTTGGGATACTAGATTATTCTCCTCTTCATATCTTAGCCAGTTGCCTTATAAGAGTTTATTTTTTTTAAGAACAGTTTTAGATTTACAAGAAAATTAAGAGGAAGGTATAGAGATTTCCCACACACTCTCTGTCCCACTTGCATAACTTCCCCATTTCACATCACTCATTTGAAAGGTACATTTTTTGCCGAGGATGCAGCTACACTTAAACACCATAAGCAATCAAAATCTATGCTTTCCATTATAGTTAACTTTTGGGGTTGTATATTCTACCAGTTTACACAAATATATAATGGCATATATCCATCATGATAATATCCTTCAGACTGTTTTTACTCCCCTAAAAGCCATCCATGCACCACCTATTCATTTCTCTCTCCTAACACCTGGTAACACTGTGTAGATATTGGGTGGATGTAAGTTTTCAGTTCCTTTGGGTAAATGTGTAGGGGTGTAATTGCTGGATGATATGGAAGTATATTTGGTTTTATAAGAAGCCTCCAAACTGGCTTCCGAAGTGGCTGTACCATTTTGCATTCTCACCAGCAATATTCATTCTCATGTGGCTTCACAACCTCAGCAGGATCTGGTATTGCCAGTGATCTGGATTTTTGCTATTCTACCAGGTGTGTTGTGCTATCGCATTGTTTTAATATGGATTTCCCTGATGACCTATAATGTGGAGCATTTCTTCATATGCTTATTTAGCAGCTGAATTTTGTCTGTGGTGAGGTTATGGTCCTTGATCCACTTTTTAATGAGGTTGTTTTCTTATTGTTCTGTTTTAAGAGTTGTTTGTGTATTTTGGATAATAGTCTTTTATCAGATGAGTCTTCTGCAAATATATTCTCAGTCTGTGGCTTGTCATTCTCTTGACATTGTCTTTTGCAAAGCAGAAAGCATTTAATTTTAATGAAGCACAATTTATCAATTATTTCTTTCACAGATCATCTTTTGTGTTGTATCTAAAAAGGTATCATCATGCCCAAGGTCATCTACATTTTCTCTTATGTTACCTTCTATACGTTTTATGGTAGTTTTGCCTTTTGCATTAGGTCTATAATGTATTTTGAGTTCATTTTTTGAAGGTTCTTTAGGTCTGTGTCTAGACTTGTGCATGTGCGTGTACTCACTTCAGCACTGTTTGTGGAAGAAATTCTCCTTGCAATATTATATTGTCTTTGTTCTTTTGTCAAAGGTCAGTTGACTGTATTTACGAGACCTAGTTATTTTTTGCCCTTATATATTTGGGCCTAAAATAAATGTCTGCTTTATTGAGTTATCTAGAAACTGCATAGGTAGATGTGGGTTTTTTCTGTTTGTTTTTTGTTTTGGCTTAGCCAACAGAAATCTCTTTTAGATCCCAATTTCTGTCTTACTCCCTCAGGAATGTACCAAGTGGAATTTCCCCGTACTTCCTGGCAGTGTTTCCACTGGATTTACAGTTACAATTAATTGCCTTTGTTAAGCAACACAACAAAACAAGGCATATTTAAATGGAAGATACTTTCCAAAGTAGGCATGACTTTCACTAAATGTTTCTTGCATTATTTATAGCAGATTTTATAGTTCTTCCTGAAACATGTTATGTCTTTGATATACAGATTCAGGACTTCATTTCAGGAAGAGGTGATCTGGGACAGCTAAACTTTCCAGAGGTGAGGGAGGCTCATAGTAAAGCATTAAATCTCAGGCTTACACTGTTGCAATTTAGAGACATCTGCCTCCTCTACCCCCCTTCTTCTTCACCTCACCTTTGACAGCTTCTCTCAGTCAGGAGACCCGGGAAGTTACATTCTGGCTGAATTACTCTCCAGCTACACTTCCCCTGTGATTCTGGGGTGAGGAACTGGCTCTTAAGGGACCTTCCTCCACATTTCCCATTGTATGTCTGCGCTCTCTTCCCACCCACCACCGATGGAGATAATCTAATGAAAAGACCCTTGAATGAGCCTTTCAGGATTGTATCCCAATTACTTTAAAGGAATCTCTTTCATGCCTCAAGTCCTAGATTTCTTACTCTTTCCTTTTTTTTTTTTTTTTTAAACCATACATAGTCGTGCTTCTTTTAATGGCATTTCTGGTGAGGGCAAGACAGTGGAATAAAACTGCCTTTTTCATTTTTGTTTAGAAATTGATTACTGCATTGGGCTGAATGTGTGTGTCCCCCCAAAATTCATATTTTGAAATCTGAACCCCTAATGGGATAGTATGAGGAGGTAGAGCCTTTGAGGGGTGATCAGGTCATAAGGTAAGCCCTCGTGGATGGATTAGTACCCTCATAAAGGGACCCCAGAGAGCTCTCTCCTACTCTGTGCCATGCGATGGTACAAGGAAAAGCCAGAACTCTACCACACAGAATAGAGTTTTCAGCAGACAGTGAATCTGCTGGCACCTTGATCTTGGACGTCTAAGCCTTTGGGATAATGAGAAATAAATAACTGTTGTTTTTAAGTCACTATTCAATGGTACTTTGTTATAAAAGCCCTGATACATACTTCACTGGCTAATAACTACACATTCCATACAGGGAAGCACCGTGATTTAACTAGTCCTTTTATTGGTGGAATTCAGATTGTTTTGCTATATTAAATCATGCTACTGTGAGAGTTGTACATATTATCTAGAAGAAATTCATAGTATCACTAACAAAGGTAATGTCCTTTTAAAATTTTGATACATATTGCAAAATTATTTTTCAAATAGGTTGTATTAATTTTTGCCCCCCCCAAGAATATGTCTGCTTTCAATTCTTTAATATTAAATACTATTACTTTTTTAAAAGATTTTATTTATTTGACACAGAGAGAGAGATCACAAGTAGGCAGAGGTAGGCAGACAGAGAGGGGGAAGCAGGCTCCCCACTGAGCAGAGAGCCCAAGCTGAGCAGAGAGCCCGATGTGGCGCTTGATCCCAGGACCCTGAGATCATGACCCGAGCCGAAGGGAGAGGCTTTAACCCACTGAGCCACCCAGGCGCCCCAATATTAAATACTATTATTAGTAAAATACCAAGTCTCAGACTTCTATCCTTAGAAGGACCTGCTTGCAGGGTTGGCCCTTGGCAGCATCTGGGAACTTAACTGGTAAACAGTTCTCTACACTGCTAAAAAATGTTCTCTAGGGGCACCTGGGTGGCTCAGTGGGTTAAAGCCTCTGCCTTCAGCTCAGGTCATGAACTCAGGGTCCTTGGATCAAGCCCCACATCGGGCTCTCTGCTCAGCAGGGAGCCTGCTCCCTCCTCTCTCTCTGCCTGCCTCTCTGCCTTCTTGTGATCTCTGTCAAATAAATAAAATATTTTTTAAAAATGTTCTTTAAATGAGAAAACTGCTCTAAATGACAAAGCAGTTTATTATGCTTAATTTGTTTGTATAAACAATGTGGTGTACAGTGAATATTTGCTTTCCTTCTGGGAGTTTGGGATTTTTGCATATGCTAGGCATATGCAAAACCCTAGGCATAGGGTTCCTATGTGATCAACCCTCTCCCCCAATAAAAGTTTGGGACCCTGAGACTCTAATAAACTACCCTAGCAGATAATGGGTTGCACAATTTGCTGCAACTCTTCATTGGAGGTATTAAGTCTAGGCTATGAATTCCCACCTGGTGAGTACCCTGGAAGCTCCAAATTTCCAGGGGAACCTCATACCGTTTCCTCCAGACTTCTCTAGCTACACATGTTTCTTTATGCTTTTGCTTTATATCCTTTCACTGTGATGAATCTCAGCCATAACTGTAACTATATGCTGAATCCTGTGAGTCCTTCTCGTGAATTATCAAAACTGGAGGCTGTCTTAGTGATCCCTGACACATTATTAAACATTTTTATTTACTAATCTGATAGGTGAAAATGGGATTAAACTTTTTTGTATTTAATTATGATTGAGGATTAGCATATTTTCTGTTACCTGAAACTATCCTTTGCTGATTTTAATCAATTTTAATTTTTAGAGCAGTTATAGTTTCACAGCAAAACTGAGGGCAAGGTACAGAGAGTTCCTATAAAACCCCTACCTTTGTATATTCAGAGCCTCCCGATCATCAACGTCACTCACTAGAATGAGACCTACGTTAATACATCATCATTACTCAGAGACCTTAGTTGACACCACAGTTAACTCTTGACATTTGAAATTCTATGGGTCTGAGCAAAAGTATAAGGGCATATATCTATCACAATAACATACAGAGTCGTTTCATTGCCCTAAAAAAAATTCTTTGTGTTCCCTCTGTTCATTTCTCCCACTACCTAAGCCCTGTCAACACTGCTATTCTTTTCACTGTCTCCAGGGTTTTGCCTTTTCCAGATGCCATAGAGTTGGAATCATACAGGATGTAGCCTTTTCTTCCACTTAGCATTTAATTTCTTCCATATCTTTCCATGGCTTGATAGGTCACTGTTTTTTTAACACTGAATAATATTCCATTATCTGAATGTGCTATAGTTCATTGATTCATCTTCTGAAGGACCTCTTGGTTGCCTTCAAGTTTTGGCAATTAGGAATAAAGCTGTTATGTAAACATCTCTGTGCAGATATTTGTGTGGATATAAGTTTTCAGTTCCTTTAGGTAAATATCACTGAGCACAAGTGATCATATGGTAAGCAGTGCATTTAGTGTTGTAAGAAACTGCCAAGCTAGCTTACAAAATGGCCATAACCTTACTCTGCATTCCCACCAGCAATGAATCAGCATTCCTGTTGTTTCATTCTCCCCAGCATTCAGTGTTGCCAGTGTTTTAGATTTTGGTAACTCTAACAGGTGTGTAATAGTATCTCTCTGTTGTTTTAATGTGTATTTCCCTGATGACCTATGATATAAAGTATCTTTTCATATGCTTATTTGCCATTTGTAGATCTTCTTTGGTGAGGTGTGAAGGTCTTTGGTGCAATTAAAAATCAGGCTTTTTTTTTTTTTTAATCACTGAGTTTTTAAAGTTTTCAGTATATTTTGGATACCAGTCCTTGTATATTTTAGATTCCAGTCCTTTATCATTCTAAGCAGGTTGTTTTCTTATTGTTGAGTTTTAAGAGTTCTTTGTTTATTTTGAACGCCAGTCCTTTATCACAAATATTTTTTACCAGTCTGTGACTTACCTTTTCATTTTTCTTGATCCTCTGTTTATTTTCAATTAGGTTTTGACCTTTTTCTCAATATTATGAGTGCTTATGTATTAAGAAAATTAGCTCTTTGCCAATTATATGCTCAAATATTTTTTCTCAGTTTGCTAACTTGGGTTTTAACTTCACTCATATTTTTCTTGAGCAAAATTTACTTTTCAAAAATATAATTACTACATGATCTCTGCATTCTGTACCCTAAAGGGTCCTTATTTAAGGTTTTAAAAATTTTATCTTTTCTTTTAATATTATAGAAACAAAATTTAAGTATTGAATATACACCTGGGCTTTGCTTTGGTATAACAAGTGTCAAAGGCATACAATTAGAGACAGATAGATAGATAAATATAGATATATAGATACAGATACAGTTATATAGATATCTATATTTCTCATTCCTTTACATGGCAAAGCAACTGCCCCCCGAAAAAGCAAATTAATTAATTTCTTTCCCAATTGGAAATGTTCCTTCACCACAGGCAACATTTTATAGGATTTTGCAGATCTTATTTCTCGACCCCATTCCGCTTGATCTGATTATTCATGTAAGAACATGAATTTGTTATTACTATTTTTATAGAATAAAATACATTTATCTTGGGACATTAGTGCTTTCTATTTTTATTTTTCAAAAATTTTGTGGTCTTTCTGATATGCTTATTTTTCCCTTATAAATTTTATAGTAACAATATTGGGACAACTGGTACAGGCATACATCATTTTTATGTTTCTAAGTCTGGTGTTCTGTGTAGAACTTCTATAGTTAGGTGTATCTATAGATTTCTTTGTGTCTTTTTTAGTTTTTTAAAAAATATTTTAAAAATTTTATTTGAATTCAAGTTAGTTAACATATAGTGTTTTATTACTTTCAGGGATAGAATTTAGTAATTCATCAGTTGCATACAACACCCAATGCTCATTACATCAAGTGCCCTCCTTAATGCCCATCACCCATTTACCCATCCCTCTCCCCACCTCCCCTCCAGCAACCTTCAGTTTTTTCCCTATGGTTAAGGGTCTCTTATGGTCTATGGTCTTTTTAACTTTTGTAAGTGTAATATTTTAATCTTTTGTTTCCACCATTAATGTTTAACTAATTGTTATGCATCTAGGAAATATCTTGATTGTTTTGATATTATTTTTGTGTCCATCCACTGCCCTCCATGGGTTATTTTATTGTTTTTATCTTCAAATGATTCTCTTGAGTTTTCCAGTGTACAGTCATAATATGGGAAAAAATCTTAAGTTATCTACCTGCTTTCCAATTTTCATGTCTTTCTCTTTTCAATTATATTAACTAGTACTTAGACATTAGCGTTAGCCAAGAGTGGAGTTAATGTGTTGTCCAATCTAATTTTTGACAACAACACTAATGCTTTTAGAGTTTCACAGTTTCAGTATTGCGCTGGTTTTCAGTCTGAGGTCTCTATGTCTTTCCTTATAATAATTATTCTACACCACCTCTTCCATGAGGACATGATTGCAACCTCTTCTAGAAGAATATGACCCATGTGCCATTTCAATCTGTGGGTTAAAGTGTTAATTTCAGGAAAGTCCTCTATTACATGTTTGTGGGGTTTTTGTTGTTGTTGTTGTTGTTCTTATTTGCCTTTTCTGTTCTAATTTTTCTGGTCCTATCTTCAAGAACATCAGTTTCATATAATGATCTCCTTTGCTTGTTTCCATATCCATCATTTTTTTTAAAAATAATGATTTACTTGGATGTTCTCAAATTGTTCTCTGTATCACTGACCCCTCTTCACAAGATATTTTTCCACATTTTGTTGCTTCTAATGTAATTTCATTTCTTTTTCTTGTTTCTCATTCCTCTCCATTTCTTATAGTAGCTCAGGCAAATCACTCATTTGAATAATGAGTTAAGATCATTCAATTTTCTTAGCTCTTCTTTCTGGTTTTGGTTCAGAAATGCCATATTTCCTTTACCATCTCTGGTTTCTTAGAGAACTGCTTGTCATTACTTTCATATCAACTCCTGGCCTGCGCCAATACTCTACCTAAGTTTGGCTGAAACTTACTGCTTCATAGGGGAGTCCTATGTGTCATGGCGTGTTACATGTAGGGATTTAGAATTCTTGTCCACTGGTCATCAAACTTTAATCCCTCAACCCATCAATCCATTTCTTGGCAGTAATGGCATAGTGAGTTTCTTGTTCAGTCTTGCCTATCATGCCATCTGTTTTCAAACTCAAAGATGCTTCAATAGCCCTTTCTTTTAACACAGACCATGCCATACATAGAGACA
Source organism: Lontra canadensis (assembly GCF_010015895.1). Taxonomy (NCBI): domain Eukaryota; kingdom Metazoa; phylum Chordata; class Mammalia; order Carnivora; family Mustelidae; genus Lontra; species Lontra canadensis. The sequence continues at coordinate 54,626,189 of NW_022630996.1, read as the reverse complement.
TCATTGCCTTGGCCCTCACGAAGTCTAGGCTACTCAGAGAGTTTAAGCGTTTGCAGAAGTTGCAAAGATATAACAACCTCCTAAGTTTCTTCCTTCGGTTAGATTTAATTTCACCACATTCTCTAAATCTCTGTCATTTGTGGTTTGAGACTCTATTTCCTATTCTCAAGAAAGAACAGACTTTTCATTTGTGTTTTTCATTATTATTGATTTCAATCTGTTCGAAAGCAAAAAAGCAGGCCAGATCTATCATCTGAAACTTGGAAGTTCTCACAGTAATTCTGCTACAGTTATATTTATTTGCCTGTGAACTGCTTCCCTAAGATTCTTAGGTTTATTTAGCTAAATTCATTCAGTCACTCTAACAGATGTTTTTAGCCCTATTAAATGATTTTTTTTTTTTTACCCACTGACATGACAAAATTGTTTCTGAATCTGATATAAGGGGAAAGACTAAATTTGATCATCAAGTCTGTGATCTGTGGCTCTCTTCTTTGCGAGTGTTAACCATTTACTCTTTATTTCACTAGCTTCACTGACATGGTACAATGTCTGAGCAACACCTACCTCAAAATACCTGATTCTTACCTCTCTTCGCTAAGCCTTTAACTGTCTTAATCATATGTATTTATCCATATATCTTTTTTTTTAAGATTTTATTTATTTATTTGACAGACAGAGATCACAAGTAGGCAGAGAGGCAGGCAGAGAGAGAGGAGGAAGCAGGCTCCCTGCTGAGCAGAGAGCCCGATGCGGGGCTCAATCCGAGGACCCTGGGGTCATGACCTGAGCCAAAGGCAGAGGCTTTAACTCACTGAGCCACCCAGGCACCCGTATCCATATATATTCTTATATATAATTCTTAAATGCAAGAAATATTAGCAACCAACTTAAATTTTAATCTATACCCTAATAAGTTATATTAGGTTTATTTCGAATAGAATATAAGCACGTGACAGAAGATCTACAAATCTTTAAATGTGTTTGCTTATTTCAAACAACCAAATGGGAATATTAGGCTCTAAGGCTCTATGCAGTGGTAGGTACTACCCTAATTACACTTTTAATTGAGTGGTCAACATTAAATTAAATCTCTACAGCATGTTAACTCAGTGACAGCAGGAGACAACTCAAGTTGCCTTGGAGGCTCATTTAATTACTTGGTGGGAGCCAAGTAACTAATATAATTGTAATACTTGAGGAAAAGAGATGAGGAAACCACCAGGGTGAGCATAGTCAGAAAAGAATAAAACAGGGATTGAAATGAAAACACCCATGATACACAATCATGGTGAACACACACACATACATGAACGCTTAAGGAGTTGTAGGGAACTGGAGGGTGAAGGCAGGAGATCAAGTAACCAATGATGAGACCAAGAAAGGAGTTGGACCAATGTTACTAAATGAAGAAAAAGCAGATTATTGTGTGGCTGAGAGAAAATACAACTGTGTAAGTTCAAAGAGAGGAGGGACTAGCACATAACCTAAAAATGGTGACCGGAGCAACACTATGCTGAGAGAAATTATTGTCTAGACAAATCAATTGTTTATTTGTTTACTTATTTCTTTAAACTACATTCTTCACTAAAAAGGCTTTCAACAAGCTTTCAAAATCCACAGACGGCAAAATCACTAGGCAAGAATGAGTGAAGGAAAATCATGGTGCAAAAAAGATGAAGCAGTGGGGTATGTTAGTAAGCAAACTACTTGCCACACAGTCTAGTCATGCTCCCAGGAGCCAAACCAAACAGGCACATGTGATCTGTTTCAACATTTCCAGGGCCATAAGGAAAGCAATCCAGCTGCTCACCAGCAGCACGCGGGTTGGGCCTTCAGTGAAATTTATCTTATGTGTTTTTAATCAAGAGAACAGACTGTGTGATGGAGTAGATGACACTTTCAATGTCATTTCTACAATAAAGATGATATAAAATTCTGAGTGATGTTACCATAATTTCACTCAGTTCAGTCCAAATCGTAACTGCATAAATAGTTCAGAAAAACCAATTATGCAAATGATCCAGATAAGACACTCCCAGATGGTCTGGCTTATCCAAGAGCAAAATTTAGAATATCCAGAGAACATCATATCCTTTAGATAATCCTCAATGAATAATCCTCACTGAATATTTTCACAACAAGTAAATCACACATGAGAAAGTCTTTCATAATATAGTCATTATTTACCCAGCGATCACTCGACAAATAATTTCTGTATAGAACATGCAGCCAATTAATTACATGTTTTCTAAACCAAACTACTCATGATTAAATAATGTCTACTTATCTTAGTTTCTTCTGGTTCCCCCCCCGCTTTTTTTTTTTTTCCTTTAGGGAGATTTATTCCATTTTATAAAAACGTGAAAGAGAATTATTCTTAGGTATAGCTCCCTGGGTTGTTGTTTAGATTTTGTTTATAGGGTAACGCTGAAAATGCTATAAACTTGGAGAGATGTGCTTTATTCTCACTAAAATAAGTATCTGACATCAAAATCCCCAAACTCTAGCTTCTAAATAGGTTTTCTTTTTCCCCCATTGTAGGTGGAAACAACACAACTGACCTAAAGAAGTAGGACCATCTCATGGAGAAGAGCTCATGCTATAGATCTTTGACAGGAACATTTAAATGAACTCTAGGAGTACAATGTCTAACCAGGAGGAGAACAGAAACGAGGTCAGGAAACCCACGAAAGCTTAAGTGTCTTAAAGTAGATCACGTTACACTTGAGGGTAGCTCATTCTAGACTACGCACATATGAGTCTCCGGACTTAGGACAGCAGAGTCTTAAGTACTCTGTAGCCCATGACTCAACAGAGAGATACTCCAGTTAAATGGCTATAAAATGTTACCTCAAATCAGCAGCTTTCCCCGTCTTGTTAGTGCACATAACCTCTCTGGTCTGATATCCAATCTGGATGTCCCAGTATTTGTTCTCTTGCCGGTTCTGTCTATTTCTGTTTCTCTTTTTCTTAATAAGTTCACGGGCTTCTGGATCCTTCACTCCTTTGCCTCGGTCCTTTTCCCGTTCTTTATTCTTTCCACGTCTCCGTGCTTGTCTCACTTGTCTTGAGTGGGGCATTGAGCATGAGCTCCAGGGACCCACGTGCAAGCTGTACATGTTCTCTTCCTCTTCACAGGGGCTGGACTGGCACACCTGAAACTCTGTCAAGTTTGGGCAGCCAGAACCTCCAAACTGGGGGGGTGCTACCACGTGACGTGTCCGGTGCTGGAGCCCACTGCCGCACGTCTTGGAGCACTCAGACCAGGCAGAAAACTCCGACACAATGCAGTCTTGCTGGCAGGGGATGAGGCAGGCCTGTTCCAGGAGAGGTTTGGGCTCAAAATACTCACAAATGATATCCTCTGCAGGAATGCCCTTCTCTTTCTGGATGCACGTTATCTCTCTCACCTGAATGCCTTCCTCCCCCTTAATGCACTCAAGGGGTTTCTCTAGGCTTTTGGAAATCACGGGCTGACACTGATTCCAGGGTCCCAGGCTCCAGTCATACAACTCTTTGTGCCAGTCACACACTTTGAAACAGATCTGCTGGTTACTGGGTCTCTCGGCCAGCTTACAGTTTGTATGTAACGTCGTCCAGCCTTCCACGTGAGCACACCACACGGCCCGGGTCTGAATGCCTCCTGGCCCACATTCATCTCCCATGCACCGGCCCCACGGACCTGAAAATGAGACAAGAGTCAACAGTGCCACTGGAAGAAAGCCATAAGTTACTTCACTTTCCAGAAAGGCATTTCAAGATCTAGTACATTAACTTCCCTGAAGTGTTATAAAGTAGGTCTCTGCACACGAGTGTCGGAAAGTAATGATCTGCACTCAGTATTTTTGCAAAAGGAGAAGTGTGTCAGAGAGTCTATATAAGGTAACCGCTGGGACAAGTTCATTTTGGGTCCTTTTCGGTCTTTTCTTCATTAATTTTAAATAGAAAACCCTTGCTCATAAAGGACATCAGAAATCAGCAGCAGTGAAAACACAGGATCCTCGCCTTGTAAGCATCGAATCCATGTCAGCAGCAGGCTAATCGAGTGGCCCCCTGGGCATGGAGACTGTGCACATACGAGTCTCCAGACTTAGGACAGCAGAGTCTTAAGTACTCTGTAGCCCATGGCTACTGTGCTTAAACAAAACCATAATCTTCATTTCCCACTCTAGGCACAGAATATAAAGGTACATTTACATTGGATCATCAAGTTAGCAGCAAGCTAAATACCATTAGGTCTAAATTTCAAAATACAAGTGTCTTGAAATAACTCAGAGTCTAAATCCCAGATGCAATTCAGGAGAACTCATTAATATTTTATTGTTTTTCCAGTATTTGATACTAATTATGAGAGCAGACTAATGAATCAGATTAGGACTATTAAGAAACTAGGCTTTTTAAAATTTTTTATTTAAATTCCAGTTAGTTAACATAGAGTGTAATATTAGTTTCAGGAGTGCAATTTAGTGATTCAATACTTACATATAACACTCGCTGATCATCACAAGTACACTCAGTACACTCCTTAATCCTTATCACCTATTTAACCCATCCCCCCACCCACCCCCTCTGTGGTAAGCATCAGTTTGTTCTCTAGAGTTAAGAATCTGTTTCTTGGTTTGCCCCTCTCTCTCCTTTTCCCCATGCTCATTTGTTTTGTTTCTTAATTCCACATATGAGTGAAATCATATGGTATTTGTCCTTTTCTGACTAATTTCACTTAGCATAATATTCTCTAGCTCCATCCATGTTGCTGCCAATGGCAAAATTTCATTCTTTTTTAGGGCTAAATGGTATTACATTGTAGATATACACCACATCTTCACCAATTCATCAGACAATGGCCATTTGGGCTCTCGGCATAAACTGGCTACTGTAGGTAACGCTGCTATAAACAGTGGGGTTCATGTATCCCTTCAAATTGGTATTTTTGTATTCGTTGGGCAAATACCTAGTAGTTCAATTGCTGCTTTGCAGCGTAGTTCTATTTTTAACTTCTTGAGGAACCTCTACGCTGTTTTCCAGAGTGGCTACACCAGTGTGCATTCCCACCAACAGTGCAAGAGAGCTCCCCTTACTCCACATCCTTGAAGTAAGATTAGAGGGAACATACCTCAACAAAATAAAGGCCATATAGGAAATAACATAGCTAGTGTCACCCTCAATGGAGAAAAACTGAGAGCCTTTTCTCTACAGTCAGGAACAAGACAGTGATGTCCACTCTCACCACTGCTACTTAACATAGCTCTGGAAATCGTAGCCACAGCAGTCAAACAACAAAAAGAAATGAAAGTCATCCAATCAGCAAGGAAGACATCAAACATTCCCTATCTGCAAATGACAGAATACCCCATAGAGAAAACCCAAAAGACTCCACCAAAAAACCACTAGAACTGATACATGAACTCAGTAAAGTTGCAGGGTACGAATCAACATATAGAAATTTCTATACATCAATAATGAAGCAGCAGAAAAAGAAATTAAGGAATCAATCCATTTACAATTGTACCAAAAAAACACAAGATACCTAGGCATCAACGTAACCAAATAGGTGAAAGACCTGTATTCTGAAAAGTGTAAAACATTGATGAAAGAAATTGAAGATGACACAAAGAAATGGAAAGGCATTTCATGCACATGGCTTTGAAGAACAAATATTGTTAAAATGTCTTTACTACCCAAAGCAATCTGCATATCTAATATAATTCCTATCAAAATAGTGCCAGCATTCTTGACAGAGCTAGAGCAGATAATCCTAAAATTTGTATGGAACCACAAAAGACCCTAAATAGACAAAGCAAAGCAAAGATGAAAAAGTTTGAAAAAGCAAAGCAAAGTTGGAGGCATCACAATTCCAGACTTCAAGTTATATTCCACAGCTGTAGTGATAAAAACAACATGGTACAGGCACAAAAACAGACATATAGATCACTGGAACAGAACAGAAAGCTTAGAAACGAACCCACAATTATATGGTCAGTTAATCTTCGACAAAGTAGGGAAGAATATCCAATGGGGGGGTGGGGTGGAGAACCAGTCTTTGACAAACAGTGTTGGGAAAACCAGACAAAAGAATGAAACTGTACCATTTTCTTACACCACACACAAAAATAAACTCAAAAAGGATTAAGACCTAAATCTGAAACTTGAAACCATAAAAGTCCTAGAGGAGAACACAGAGAGTAACCTCTTTGACAATGGCCACAGCAACTTATTACTAGAGAGGTCTCCTGAGGCAAAGGAAAGGAAAGCAAAGATAAACTACTGGGAGTTCATCAAGATAAAAAGCTTCTGTACAGCGAAGGAAATAATCACCAAAAGTAAAAGGTAACCTACAAAATGGGAGAAGAGTTATGCAAATGACATACCTTATAAAGGGTTAGTATCCAAAATATATAAAGAACTTAAAAAACTCAACACCCCAAAAATGAATAATCCAGTCAAAAAATGGGCCAAAGAAATGAACACAATTTTCTCCAAAGAAGACATCCAGTTGGCCAACAGACACATGAAAAGATGCTCAACATCATTCAGCATCAGGGAAATGCAAGTTGAAACTATAAAGAGATACCATCTCACACCTGTCAGAATGGCTAATATCAATGATACAGGAAGCTAGGGTTTTATTCTCAAACTAAAAACAACAAAAAATTACAACAGTTATAAATTTGGCACTTAAAATATTTTATTGGACTTTTAACACAGAGTTAGGTACTACTGTTAATGGGTATATTTTAACTAATTGATGAAAACTAATATTTTATTACAGAAATCTTAGAAACAACATGTCAAATTATTTCAAGTCTGCCTGTTATTGCTGAGTAAGGAAAAGACACATACCAAAACCAATCCCCCACAACTATGAGGAACTTAACACTACATAACTATTTTTTTTAACACTACATAATTATTATTAAGTTTGAAAATTACCCTAGAAAAGAAGTGATAAAGATATTAAGCTCTTATAAACCAAGCTTTAGCCAAAACTCTAGGCTTATATCTAAGTTTATTAAAAAATAAAAGTGATGATGGTTACTTGAAAACTCATGGTTTACTGACACCAAATTAGGGAGAGGTCCCATTTTATACATTCTCAGAATATCCTTTTGTTTCTCACATTATATTTATCACAATTTCAACTAACTGACTGAATAACTGTATGCCTATCATATTAGACTGACTTGCTGGCCCCTGATGTACAGAACTTTGCCTGTCTTCTGCAACCTGTTTGATCCTGTCTTAATTTTCATGGCTGGCTTTTGAATGAATTTCACCAACTATTCTTTTTTTAAAGATTTTATTTATTTACTTGACAGACAGATCACAAGCAGGTAGAGAGGCAGGCAGAGAGAGGGGGAGAAGCAGGCTCCCTGCCAAGCAGAAAGCCCGATGCTGGGCTCGATCCCAGGACCCTGAGATCATGACCTGAGCCAAAGGCAGAGGCTTAACCCACTGAGCCACCCAGGCGCCCCTCGGCAACTATTCTGCTCAGAAAAGAGAAAATTTAATTTGTAGATCTTAATATTCAAAACATTAGATAATTGATGTCAATGCCAGTAGAAAAAGAAACTGAGTTCAAGAAAACTTCTATACCATTTCATATACGATGACAATGAGCATGCATTTCTGAAGTTTAGATAACTAGTAAAAACATACATTCTAAGTACAAATACAATTCCATTCCATTCCAAAAATATTATCATAGATTCCCTATTAACCAGCTATTCATAGATAACACAGTTGTGTTTATTTTATTTCAAGTATATTTACAATGAGAACCAGAAGATAAGACATCCCAAGAAAATTCCATGGAGATCGACAAAAATACTCACTAGGTAAGGCAAAATAAAATGTATGAAGGCACCAGTGAAAGTAGAAGTGGCAATATAATCACAATTGAACCTAAAAAAACCTTACTTTGCAGACTTTAACTGCTGTCTTATCTTTTCACTGCACCTTGGGTGTTGCATGTGTGTCCAATTAACAGACCTCTTGAAAAAAAAAAAAAAGCACATCTTTACCATTGTACACCTGATGAAGGGCTGTCTACTTCCGTCCTCTGAGCATTCTTAAAATAATCACCCACTGAACACAAAGGGGATACATCTAAAACTGCTCTTGACAGCTAAGAATTGTTAGCCCAATTAGCTACCACGTTTCAAAGAAAACAAATGTTTCAAAGTGCAATTTGAAAGCACAATGTGCAAACTCTATCAAGCAAACTATGAAGTCCTCTCCCAAGCACAATATGAAAATGTGATATTTAATTCCTATGCCTCGGCATGAATGTTAAATTTTAGCTCCGCATCTCAAATTACTAGGAGTGGGAAGGGGTGGTGTTGGAAAGGTGGTGTGTGTGTGTGTGTGTGTGTGTGCACACGCGCGCGCGTGTGTGTCTAAGGATGTATGCTTTTTAACAAGAAAAGAATTTCTCTTACTTCGTTTATTGTTCTTGCTCATGATTATATAAAAGGAACTTGGAACATAATTGGACAAAACAAAGGATAGGTAGCTTCCTACTTAAGGTCTTGGATAATATCCCTTTATGAATGGAAATGCATTCCTGCATACAGATTTGTAGGATTTGTTTTCAGTATCCTGCAAAACACTGCTAGGATGTAGGTCAATAAATATATGTAGAACACTTAGCTTGAGAGATTTTATGTAAATTGAGAAATACTAGATATCATATTCCACTAAAAAAAAGTTAAAGCAACTGCATGCCCAAAATATTTACGTAATTGATAGACTCACAATACAAATATTTTCACTTGAAACTGATGCAGAATTATGTTCTGTAAAAACAAATTTAAATGAATGCTACTTGGCTTAGTTTTTCATAGGATAGTGCTTTAAATAAAATTGTTAACTAACTTTCCAAAAAAGTTGATAAAACAATGAATTTATTTTTAATCCTGCTAAGTAGGTTTTATTTTTAAAGATTTTATTTATTTATTTGACAGAGAGAGCGAGTGCAAGAGAGAGAGCACAAGCAGGGGGAGCCACAGGCAGAGGGAGAAGCAGGCTCCCCGCTGAGTAGGGAGCACAAGGCATGAGTCCATCTTGGAACCCTGGGATCATGACCTGATCCAAAGGCAGATGCTTAACCAACTGAGCCACCCAGGTGCTCTGGGATTTTATTTTATTTCACATTTTAAAAAACATTCACTTCTTTTAGGGGTGCATGGGTGGTTCAGTAGGTTAAGTGTCTATCTTTGGCTCAGATCATGATCCTGGAGTCCCAGGATGGAATCCCGCATCAGGCACCCCGCTCAGCAGACAGTTTGCTTCTCCCTCTGACCCTCCCCCCTCTTGTGCTCTCTCTTTCTCTCCCACTGTCTGTCAAAAAAAACAAAATCTTTTTTAAAAAAGATTTATTTGAGAGAGAGAGAGAGAGAGAGAGAGAGTGTCCCCTACAAGCAGGGGGAGGAGTAGAGGAGAGAAGGAGACTCCTCACTGAGGATTGAGTGGAAATGGGGCCGAACCTCAGGACCCTCAGATCATGGCATGAGCCAAAATCAAGAATCTGATGCTTAACTCACTGAGCCACCCAGGTGTCCCTAAACAGGATTTTATGACATGTTTATTGTTTTCATGTCATTCAAAACCCTCTATTTTAGTCTACAAAAGATGGCCTTTTAAAGTTAAATTCAGTGTTTGGCCCACCATATTCAATACCACTTCTAAAACTACTATCTATCAAGGGCATGAGAGCAATAAAGGTTGAGTCTATAAAAGGACACATTATTGACAGGTGGCCGAGCAACTGTTCCAAAGAGCCTTATAAAAGATAAACATTATAAAAGGAGCATGAGAAAATTATGCAAACTACTTTCTGCCCTTGTTTGCTATAAAACTCTCAAATGAGGCAGTTTCTTGTTTGACTAAATATGTTTGCATCCTTCAAATGAGATAGTGTATTTTCCCTTCCGGATTTGGTGATGGAACAGCATGCCCTAGTTTACCAAGATCAAGAAACGCACGCCCAGCTTAGTGACATACTGGATTCAAGGTCATGGATGTTCACAATTCACAGAATTTTTAAAAATTCTATTTGTTTTTACTCAAGCAGGTCAGTATAGAAAAACTTAAAAATTACTGCTAATAGTAAAGATAATTTCTCACAAATTCCATGAAGTAGAGGTAACTAGTCATACATTTGCTACTATCTTACTAGGCAATTAAAGATCTATTTAAATAAACTGGGCTCTTGCTATAAGTTATTTTATATTCTGCGCTTTTACTTCACTATATGTTATACAAATAATCCCATTTCAATAGATATGAGGGAGGCCTCAGATACACACACACACACACACACACACAGACTGAACTTACTAATTAACCTTGCTTGTTCCTCATATTTACACATTTACACTATGGTTGCACAGTATGTTTTACCAGTTTACTGTGATTTATCTAACATATTCTATTTGTGGAAATTCAGGTCTTTTTTCCAATTGTTTCAAACACTATGAAGAATGTTACGGTGAACATCTATTGTTGTAATCAGGTACCAGTCAGGCAATTCAAAGTTTTGTAAATGTGCAAGTTTTTGATACATCTATTATTGCAGAAGTGCCTACCAAATGTATCCATTTACCTTCTCACCAGCAGTTAATGAGTGTATTTCTTTTCCCTGATACAGGGAAGTCTACAGACTACAGTTTTGCCACATTTGGACTTCAGCTGGGGGAATCTTATGTTCTTATTTCCTCAGAGGTTCCATCCTTTGACTCTTTAAACTCTAAAGATAGTGTCCTTCAAATCTAATCCTCTGAGTCTTGTGGTTTCCAGAAAGATCTCACAGCTTTTGGACAATTGATATCCTTCCCCTTTTTCAGCATAGAAACACAATTCTGCTTATTTTGTACTCCTTTGGTCATTTCAAAGACTTTTTACTGTGGATAGAAGTAAACACATGGACTTAAGTGTCTTGAAATAGTTTCATAGTTTCATAGATTGGTAATCCAAATTCCTGGCATACTGTGCCATTCAATATCATACTATTTGATTTAATTATAAATATGCATTCTGCCTAGGAGACCCCTTTGTATAGATTATGAGCACAGAAACAGTTTAATTTTTTTAAGAATTTGCTGACCTAAAAGAGGTGAAAATTTCCTTTTTAAAGGAAAACAAAAAGAGAGCTCATAGCTTCTTTGACTTGAGTTTTAATTTAATTTCATTTAATTTTAATTTAAAATATAACTCTCAAATGACAAATCAGTTTGGTGGATAAGAAGAGATCAGTGTGAAGTCAAGCTGAGCTTTCATCTTCAATAAGTAATTAAATTTTAATAAGAAATTATATAAGAATATAAAATTAAATGTACAAAATTAGAACAAGCTCTTTAAATCTGATGAGACAATGAATGAGGAATCAGTGATAGGACAGCTGATTTTACAGTTGCCAAATATAGTAATCTATATTCAGCCCCTATCATGTTTGATCTCTCTCAAGAAAATTACTTGCCTCTTTGGATCCTGGTTTCCTTCATTTGTAAAATACAGTAAAAACCACGTCATTAACTTTCATCATCTTGTAACTCTACGTGAAACACAGAATAAGTTATCAATATTATGATGAGTATTCGTGAAAAGTTGTGAAATGCTTTTTCCTCCCACAAAAAGACTCTCATTTTTATGTGACTTAGTATTTTTAAGTCTGCATGCATCAGTGATGGTTTCTTTAGGCTAGACTCCATTAAAGTAGATAACTGGGTCAAAGGGTACTGAGAATTTTAAGGTTTTTAAATACATGTTGCCCAATTGATTTTTCAGAGAAACCTGCGGAAATCTAAATCCCATCACAACACCCTTATCAGCACTGCTACTATTTTTATTATTTTTTTTTTTGGTACTTTAACAAATACAAATCCGTTGTTGTTTTAATTGAATTCTTTTTACATATGACCTTAAACATAATTTTTTTCTCTTCTGTGACTCATTCAATTAGTTTATTTTGCAGTGGTATCGTGGACTTTTCTTTTGATCTTGATACATTTTGTTGATGACATTAACATCTTCTATGCCCTTCAAAAATGTAGTATTGTTCTCTTTCATATGTTTTTGTTTACAATGTTTTCTGTATTTTTAGCATGCAAGCTTTTCACTAACACAATCTTATGTTTCTTCCATTGCTTTTAGGCTGAGAAGTATCTTTGGGCACCTGGGTGGCTCAGTGGGTTAGGCTGAGAAGTATCTTCAAGTACAGAGATATAAATATTATTCATAAAATTTGATAAAAGTTTCATTCTTTTTTTTTTAAAGATTTTATTTATTTATTTATTTGACAGAGAGAGAGATCACAAGTAGGCAGAGAGGCAGGCAGAGAGAGAGAGAGAGAGAGGGAAGCAGGCTCCCCACCAAGCAGAGAGCCCGATGTGGGACTCGATCCCAGGATCCCTGAGATCATGACCTGAGCCGAAGGCAGGGGCTTAACCGACTGAGCCTCCCAGGCAGCCAAAAGTTTCATTCTCTTTATAGATTCATTATATATATATATATAATATATATATATATATATATTATATATATAATATATATATATATATAATCATCCATTAGGAATTTTTTTTAGTATGTTTAAAGGCAAACTACTGAACATTCTATTTTCTCCATAGTCAGGTAATTTTAGCAAGAATGCTCAAAACTATTATTTTAAGGTACTCACTAACATCAAAACATGGAAATGAGAACTGCTTCAATACTGCATCCCTAGATTTTAATGCTATATTTAATTTTATTGCCGTACTTTATTTTATTTCTATAGTTTATTTGTACAGTATACAGTGTACTTGCACACATATGATCTCTTTTGATTTTCACATTGTGTTAGATATGAAGAGTTTGTTGTACTATATAGTAGGCTCAATCTCTTAAGACTAGAGAAAAATATAAAGCCCTAAATGTCCCAAATATTTCTACTGTGTTATAATAGGACAGGTAAACATTCCAAAAAAGAAAAGTTAGCTAAATGTGAACAATCCAGATACGGAATCCATGTTGCCATAATGAAAAGTCCTTAATTTTTGAACAATATCACATTCAAATATTGAGATGCCCAAACTTATGTTTTAGAGAAAAGTATTCTTGAGGATGATAAACTTCAAAGTCAGTATTTCCCTTCCAAGCTTATAAAATTTGTTAGAGCTTCCACTGCAACACAACAAGATGTTACAGCGACAGCATTATCATATATCAAAATTAAAGAGATTTGCTCTGTTGCACTGCCACTCCACAAAACAATATTTTTTAAAAAGATTTTATTTATTTATTTGACAGACAGAGATCACAAGTAGGCAGAGAGGCAGTCAGAGAGAGAGGGGGAAGCAGGCTTCCCGCTGAGCAGAGAGCCCAATGTGGGGCTTGATCCCAGGACCCTGGGATCATGACCTGAGCCAAAGGCAGAGGCTTTAACCCACTGAGCCACCCAGGCGCCCCTACAAAACAATATTTAACTCCACTCCCCACTTCCCCAAAATAACAAAAGCAACCTTGAGATTTGTGTTACATTCTGTTACACATGTAATTGGCAACAAAATATTTACAATATAGGGATAGAAATTGTTAATCACAACAAATATGTAAACTCAACAGCCTTGAAGCTATGCCAAGTCATTAATGTAGTCATTCACACCTTGCTTTAGAGAGAATGGATTGAAGGTAGCAACATCAAATTTACTCAGAGTATATGCTCTCATTGTGTGAAATAGGTTTTGCTGCCACCCCACCAAAAAAAGAAGAAAAAGAAATAGGTTCTGCCTTATCACTGATATCAAAGCATGGCAATGCGAGCTATAAAAAGATAACCTCAAAAATGTGAAATGCACAAAACCTTCTAACATACTGAACTATAGATGTTTGGTTACAATTGTCGTAAATTCAGCTACCTTTGGACAATGTGTATATTCAAACTTTAAGCTGAAGGGCTCCAAGGGAGCTAAGTCAATAAGGCTTTTTGGAGATAAGGGAGCCCATCTCTTAAATTTCTTACTTCATCTCAGAGAAGTCTGATATAAATAGTAAGCAAAGTCTTCATATAGTCAATCAAATTTAAAAGCCTACTGTCTTGTCTTAGATTATCCCAAAACTGGAATGTGAAACAAAAGCTTGTATGCAAGTCATTTATCTTAGAAGTGATTCCACAGAGAAGTCCATATAGAAGAGGTAGCTGCAAGGGAAGCCCAGGCAACATGTTTATATAATTTACTCAGTCTTCTGGATCCATATGGGCTTGATCCCAAATACTTCATTTCTGTTGTACATGGGATTTCTACTATGCACACCCAACCAGTTTATGTGATGAGTTTCATGACAGCCAGCTCAGGATGGACAACTTCAGTTGGAGTCAACTGGTGTCCAACACACAACGTCTACTAGGACACAACAGCGAGCCAGGATCTGGGTGTGTGTGTTATGTGCCTTTTTTTTTTTTTTTTCTCCAGAAGGTAGCTCTCTGTAGAAAGCATGGTCTTACTCCCAAACCTTAGGTATCTATGCTGCAATTCTCCAATTAGGGCTAGCCAGAGATTCCACACTGTCATTCTATCAGAAATTGGACTAATAACATCAGCTCTTCTGGGCCATTATGCTAAGCTAAGCTTAGCAGCTTGTACCACAGCCTGGACCTGTGGTACAGAGGTCTCTACTGTAAGATCCATTCAAAACTGGCCATCCCCCAAACATTAAATAGACTGTGGCGGTATTCCCAACTATGTTATAGGCTGCTTTCAGAATGCAAAGACGCTGTGGGAGCCAGCCTCCAAAGATAGCCCCAATGATCCCTGCTTCTTGGTATTCATGCCTTCTACCGTCCCCTCTAATACTGCATAGGGCTGACTTGTGGAACCACAAACATATTGCAGTAATACTGGTAGATGATGTACAAGTCTAGGTCAAAAAAAGATATTATGGCTTTTGACTTGCCTTCTTTTGATTAATTCTGGGAGAAGGCAGCTATGATAGCAGGTGGACAGCTGAGCAGCATTTTATAAAAGAACTGTGCTGTCCTGCCAACAGCCATGTGAGTTAAAGCCATAAATGCCTTAGAAGCAGATCCATCAGCAGAGGCCAAGCTGTCAGAAGACCACAGGGCTGGCCGATGTCTTAACGGTAGCCTCACGAAAGACCTAGACTTAGAACTCTCCAGCTAAACTGCTTCCAAATTTCTGGCACACGGCAATGGTGAGACAATAAATGTTTATTGGTTATAATCACCATTTTCAGGCAATTTGTTTTGTAGCAATAGTTACCTTACAGACTCGAACCTGGAAGAGGTATATTGCCACAGCAAAAATCTAAAATATGGGAGGGGTATACTGGAGCAGCACGGGACGAAGCTGGAAGGACAGTAAGGGAAATGTTAGTAAAAGCCAAAGGTTCACTGCAAAGACAGTTAAAAGGCAGCTTCAGGTGACTGCCAGGAAGGGCTTAGAAAGAAGTGAGGAGAGAATTATTGGAAACTGAGAGGAGTTCTTGTTACAGCGTGGCAGAAAGATCAGCAGAACTGTCACCTAGAGTAATAAGTAAAGTAGAAGATATGTCTAAGGAACTGGGTGATCTAAGATTTCTAGTCAGTGTACTGAGGGTGCCACCTGGTCTTTCTCATTAGGGAATCTCTAATACTTGCTGCTTTCTGCTCATCCAATCCAACAGGTGTCATGGATGCAGGACACCAGTGTGAGAGTCTGAAGAATGTTAAGACCATCAAGGTCCCTGCCAACTATATTTTGCCAAAAGGCAGAAGTGTTAAGTCGGCTCCAAATGAGGGAGTGAATGCATCTGCTGTGCATTCTCAAGTAAAAAAGAAACAACAAACAAACAAACAAACACAAACAAAACAAAACAAACAAAACCCCAGCTTTTAGTTCCTTTCGCTAATGGCATTTGAGGAAAAAAATGCCTTTGCTAGGTCAATATCTCCATACCAAATGTCAAAAATGGTGTTGATTTGTCCTAGTTTAGAGACCACATCTTCCATAACAGCTGTAGTTGGGTCAAACCCTTGGTTAAGTGTACAGCGGCTTGCTTGTAGCCTCCAAGATTCACCCAGTTTTGTGTTCCTTTTCTTTCAGGGGCCACGTAGGTCAACTGGACAGGAATGTGGAACGAGACCACCTCTCCCACATCTTTTCGAATGTTTGATGTGGCACTCATTTCTGAAATTCCGCCAAGGTCACTATGCTAGACCCTACCAGAAAATGCTTCACCATCAACAATTCACCTCCATCTACCAAAAAGTCAAGTCTTAGTAACTCTCAGTAGTAAACTACGATATGCCAACCTAGCGATGAGAAAGGCAAAGATTTATCCACTTGCCCCTCTTCCTCACCAATCACAAATGCCCCATGATCATTAAGTTCCTCACAATTTTAAGTTGCACATGAACGACTGTGGAGAGGGTTTCTGCGGGCGTCCTGCACTACAACATCAATGCAGGTCTGGGAAAGCAGGCTGCTCAGGCAGGGCCAAGTCTGCCCCTGTGTGAAGCTGGCTAGACGTCTGCAAGACAGGAAGTCACAGGAGAGACCAAGAGTGGGGATGGAGCCAAGAGGATCTGAAATGGCACACGATAGCATCCCATGCCTAGCAAATCGCAAAGGGTCTCGTTCTGTTCTCCTTCTAAAAATGCCAAACCAAAGGCATCTATTTTTCTACAAACAATATACCTTTAGGACTAAATTGCTCAAGGTGGAAAATGTTCGAATTTTTGTCACGTTCATTTATTCACTCAACAGATACTTAGTATGGGCATACAACATGCTAGGTGATGTGATAGGCAAGGAAGTTAGAAAGTATTCAAATAAGAAAGCACTACAAAAGGTAGAAACAACCCAAATATCCATCGATGGGTAGATGGATAAACAAAAAGTGGTATATCCATACTATTACTCAGCCTTAGAAGAAAAGGAAATTCTGATACAGACTATAATATGCAGGAGCCTTGAAAACTAATGCCAGTGGGATGCCTGAGTAGCTCTGTCAGTTAAGTGTCTGCCTTTAGCTCCAGGCATGATCTCAGCGGGGAGCCTGCTTCTCCCTCTCCCTTTGCCCCTCCCCCTGCTTGTGCTCACACACTCTCGCTCTCTGACAAATAAGTAAAATCTTAAAAAAAAAAAAAAAGAAGGAAAAGTTACACTAAGTAAAATATGCCAGACACAAAAGGACAAATATTGTATGACCCACTTATATAAGGTACCTAGAATGTTTAATAGAAACAAAAGGCCGCATGCTACCAGGGGTTGAGGGGGGCTGCGAAGAGGGGATTACTATTTGATAGGTAAAGAATTTCAGTTTGGGATGACAAAAAAGTTCTGGAGATGGATAATGGGACGGTTGTACAATAACGTGACTATACTTAGTGTCACAGAATTGTTCTCTTGAAAGTGGTAAAATGGCCAATTTTATGTGTAACAGGACAACAAATTCTATACAACATTTTTTATATTCACATCTACAATCCTCTAAAATGTAGAGAAACTTTCTAGATATAACAACATGGTTCTAAGGTTCTATAAAGTTACTGCCAAGTTCAAAGCCTTGGGGGAATTCTTAAATTCCTTAGGCTCAGAAGCAATTTATTTGAGCTCTTCAGGCAAAAACAGAAGGGTCAATTATAGATGTGATAGACTTTTCCTTGTTTTATTAAACAACGAGAAAAGAAGGAGTAGCTCAGAGACCCTGTCACCATCATCTTGGGTCTTTTGCTTCACGTATCCAATAGGTCGTCACCATTAGAAATAATATATTCCAAGCTTTTTTCTGATGATGTTACATTGTTAACTGCATATAACTGCATACCTCAACAACTGGGCCAATAATGTGAGATTGTGGATACAATCCACACAAAACGGAAAAATAAAAATGAAGTGAAAGTAATAACCTTTTGAAGTTTGTACTGTTCTCATTACACATCTAGAAACATTTCATTTTCTGAGTCTTTAGAACATTTTTACCCATACTCTGGTCAACAGATATATATGTGTCTGTTACTTTTTATTTTTTATAAAGTTCATTTTCAGGTATTACATTTTAGTATTCTCTTGCATATAATAAACCACTCCTGGTACTGGAGTGACTCAAGTGGCTTCATTAAAAGCAATTTTTAAGGACAACAAATTCTTTTTTTTATTCTCATTTTTTTTTTAACCTTCTTACTTAAAAAGACTGATGTTACAGAGTTAGGAAACTGAGAAGTACAACTTTACAAGAGACTGTAAGCCTTCCTTCATGGTTACCCTAAATCAAGAGCCATATGCATGGCTGTATATTTTTATAATCTCCATATCATTTCTAACCCACTAAATGATGTAATTATATAGAGTTAGAAAAGAAGAAATTCAAATACCTCAAACATTAAATTTCCAGCACACTAATTGGTATGCATATGAATGTAAATGTAGATGCAAAGTATATGTAAATATTCTTTTTAAATACAAATGCTTTTTGCTACGAAAATACTTCATCTGAAAATGAATATTTCATCTGAAGCCCAGTTAATCTTTCCAAACTTTGTGAGTCCAAGGATCTTGAGTTTATGGCTAAAGGTAGTCACTAGCAATATTAGTGACTCAAATGCATATTAAATCTTAGACTGTTATTTCCATAATGGGTAAACATCAACTGAGTTTTGTCAAGTTAAACATAAACTCAAAATTATAAGATGCTAGGAAAACAACCAGCAGGTAATGAGTTAAAGATACGAATGTAGGGGCACCTGGGTGGCTCAGGGTCAGTTGGTTAAGCTGCTGCCTCCAGCTCAGGTCAAGATCCCAGGGTCCCCAGGGTCCTGGGATCAAGACCCGCATAGGGCTCTGAGCTCAGTGGAGAGCCTGCTTCTCCCTCTGTCTGCTGCTCTGCCTACTTGGATGCGCTCTCTATCTGTGTGTCAAATAAATAAATAAAATCTTAAAAAAAAAAAAAAAAAGATACAGGGGTGCCTGGGTGGCTCAGTGGGTTAAAGCCTCTGTCTTGAGCTCAGGTCATGATCCCAGGGTCCTAGGATCGAGCCCACACTGGGCTCTCTGCTCCGCAGGGAGCCTGCTTCCCCCTCTCTATCTGCCTGCCTCTCTGCATACTTGTGATCCCTACCTCTCTGTGTCAAATAAATAAATAAAATCTTAAAAAAAAAAAGATACAAATGTAAATTGTTTCAATTTCTCAAAAAGTGACAAAGAATATCTTAATTTCTCAGTAGGATCTGCCCAGCTTTGATAATAAAACATAACCCACAAACTTCATAACCTTCTTAAGAAATAGATTATTTGGGGCACCTGGGTGGCTCAGTCGATAAGTGTCTGCCTTTGGCTCAGGTCATGACCCCAGGGTCCTGGGGTTGAGCCCCGCATCAGGCGCCCTGTGAAGCCTGCTTCTCCCTCTCCCATTCTCCTTGCTTGTCTTCCCTCTCTGTCTCTCTCTGTCAAATAAATGAATAAAATCTTTAACAACAACAAAAAGAAACAGATTATTTGATCGGCATTTTTCATATAGTAATTTACTTTGGGAAATACAGCATATATAAGAAAGCCCTAAATTAGGTTATAAAATGCAAAGCTGTAACTGGATTTGATCAATGGTGAGCATTTCTAACTCTACCAAAGACATGTCCTCTTTTAGGAAAATCACGCAATCAGTTTTCTCTTTAAAGAAATGTCATCAATAAAGCAGTGTTGAGGGTACATGCAATTCTGTCAATTATTTTTTTAAAAAACTGTGGAGAGTACATCTTTAATAAAATTGCCTTTTAGTTTGAAACACTAAGGTCTTACTCAAAATTATGGAGTCAGAAATGAACATCAATTTTTGGATTTTTGTTTCTATGCACATTTGTTCTGTGTTTGGGTATAAATTTCTCCTTGGATACTAATTTTCCATGGCTGACAAATTTCACAAGTATTAAATAGCCATAACTTAAAAATCATATTATACTAATGGCAGTTTATGAAGCCAATCTCTACTTCAAGACACATCATTAGTCTCTTTGAAGACACATGTTGATGTAATATTTCTTTTGCTTGATTAAAAATCACAGTAAGGATGCATTTTAAAAACATCTATCAGTTGAAATTACCTCAGGGCATCAATGCACATGGCCTCACCAAGTAAATGGTTCCAAGAGTATGATAGCAAATCAGCTAAAGCAGATGGTTAGATGAGGAACAGGGAAGCTGATAATTCACATTCATGGAAATTGTAAAATTTAAAACTGACGGACACCATAGTGATAAATAGTGCAACATTTTATAGCCAATATCTTGAGGCCATTAGATGTTAAATGCAGGTTATACAGTTACTAACAAGCCAGAGGAAACTGGGTATCCTGACTTCCCAGCTCAGTCCTCTCACATTCTACCTTAGGACACTGGTTCAGATGAATAGCTCACCGTGGAACTGTATTTCTCAAATGTCAGTTAGTAAGTTATCAAAGTGATCCTAGGCTTCATAAATAATTTACTAAATCACAAAGAAAATTTGTCATTATCTTCACACCTGTGATTTGTAAGGATACACAGAAACCACGTTAATGCAATCTTTCTTCACCTTATGTTCTTTCAGCCTCGGATGGAACACTTCTGGTGAAAAGAGGTTACTGTTCATTAAAGTCGCCCATTCTGGTAAGGGACAGATTTAGCCGACATTTTTCCCCTATATTCCTATAAAACCTGCCTCTTTTAGAATTCTAATCTAACTTCTTCCTGATTGCTTTTCAAGTATTTTAAAACTCCATGCTAAATATTTTTTTTTTCTTATTCCCAATAATACTTTTGGTCTGATCACTACACATGTTGCTTTTTTGTAGCACTGTTAATTATACGGTAATACCACAGAATAATCTTGGAACTAGTAAAGAATATAAAAGAGTAGACAAGTGAAATATCTGACCACATATCGTTTATTCTTATGAGATAAAACAAAAAGGGCAAATAACTTTATATCCATTTCGACATGGTTGAGTCTCACTCTATGGCTCTTTAAATACTGTTAACTCATTTCGCACACATTCTGTCAAGCTTCAGGCTTTTTTTTTTTTTTTAAGGGATTTAATTTATTTATTTGAGAGAGAGATGGAGATAGAGAGACAGAGAGTACATCAGGGGGAGAGGAAAAAGCAGGCTCCCCACTGAGCAGGGAGCCTGACTTGGGGCTCAAACCCAGAGTCCTAGGATCATGACCTGAGCTGAAGGCAGACATTTAACCAACTGAGTCACCCAGGCACCCCAAGGTTCAGGCTTTCTTGATTTATACTGAGTTGTGTTACTTGCTATGGCTATTCTTTGGTAACTGCTTGGCCAACTCAGCCCCATAAGGACAAAGGCACATACTGAAAATCTTGTGCACAAGAATACCTATTTCTTTGATAAATCCTATCTAGAGGGTGAGTGGAGGAACTAGACGTATGTGTCTCATCTCTGAGCTCTTCCAGATGTCTTAATCAGCAACCTGCACTGACCCAGGTTTTTGAGATGCCATGCTTTCAGATATCACCCCCACACACTTTTATCTCAGAAGGCTGTAATTCCACGGCACGGTCCAGAATTGCTAACTTTTAGGTTACATTTGAAGATAAATGTTCATAATATATATCTATATTCTTTGACATGATTTGTATACAGTATTATGAAGGAATAACAGTGAATGCACAGCAAATGCTTTACACATCTATAGGCATCAATTTAGTATTCTTCTGGTGGAAAGAAATGAGAATTATTTAAATCAAAATTACGCTTGTAGATTTTGAAGCAATTCCAGTGCTAAAAATGTTCTGAGCATTTTATACTGAATGCTCATTATTTGCTAGAGTACAAAGGTCATAGTGGCTCACAGTTCACAGATGGTCTGTAGGCTAAATAGGACATACCAGAGGGATAGGGAAAACTTGCATTTCGATTACCTAGCTTGTGTTCCCTACCAGAATTTAATTTTTATTTTTAAAAATTGTGTTTTATTGTGGTAAAAACACCAAATGTGAGATATCTCTCTTAACAAATTTTAAGTGTATAATATGTTACTTTTGACTATAGGTACAAAGTTGTATAACAGATCTCCAGAACTTACTCATCTTAACAGAAACTTTGTGCCCACTGATTCATAGCACCCTATTTTCCCATTCCCCAGCCCCTGGAAACCACCATTCAACTCTCTGCTTCTGGGAGTTTGACTATTTTAGATATTTCCACTCTAATAATACATTTTCTTTATCCATTCTTCTGTTGATAGACATTTAGGTTTTTTCAAAATCTTGGCTACTTTGAATAGTGCCATCATTCCTCCAAAGAAGACATACAAATGGCCAGCAGGCACATGAAAAAATGTTCAATGTCACCATCCACCAGGCAATTGCAAATCAAAACCACAATGAGTTATCACCTCATACCTGTCAGGAAGGTTTCTGTCAAAAAAAAAAAAAAAAAAGGACAATACATGTGGTGGAGATGTGGAAAAAATGGAACCGATACACACTGTTAGTGGGAATGTAAAATAGTCAGGTGCAATGGTAAACAGTATAAAGTTTCCTAAAAAAATTAAAAAAAAATTGCCATATGATTCAGCAATCCCAATTCTGGGTATTTATTTTTTTAAAAAGTGAAATAAGGATCTCAAAAGTGTATCAGCAGATGTTATTTTTAATGATAATCTTTCTGATGCATTGACTTTGGTTCCAGTGTAGATCACCTATTCTTAAAGTAAGTGTGCCAATCTATCTAATTATCTAATACCTATGACCCCATTCCTATCAGTATCTGGTTAATTGAAGAATTCCATTCAATTTAATTTAATAAATATTATGAGTGCTTATGATTTGAACCACACAGATGTCTTTGCCCATCCAGGAATCAGTTAAAATTATTTCTTTCCTTATTTACCCATGAACTTCTCAATGTGAAAAATATCTAAAATGAGAAGTAGGTAGAATTTTCTTCCGTCTTATTGAAAAGTGAACATTGGAAAATTCAAGTTTTTGATATAGAATAACAAAGGATGAGCACTGTTATCTGCTTTTTTAAAATGACAGAGAAAAGAATAATTAACTACTGATTATTCACAAGAAGTTGTGAGGTAAATTCTGTGTGACCCAGTTGTCAAACCTGCTATGTGGTAAATTTCATAAAGTATTGTCTTGGCATTACTTTGAAGAGTGGAAATGAGAAGACTTACAGTTGAGCAATGCAGCCTTAATAATATGCTTTAAATCACAGCTCCTTGCCATGTATCATGAACTGACATGTAATAATTACAAATAGTAGAGCGAGCTTTGTGATTTCTAGTCAGAGAGGGGAAAATAGGTACAATGAGAACCTAGAGAAGGAAAACAATATATTTTTAGTGGAGAACTCAGAGCCTGATGGAAATAATGTAATTTGAGCTGGATGGCTACAAATGGAAATGGAAAGGAACTTATGGTTGGACAGATAGAAGTGTCGGTATAGAGAATCCCAGGAATAGGGAACGGCATAAACAAAAACAGGAAATGCAGACTGAATGTATTAATAGACACGAGAAGCATAGATATGAAAAGGAAATAGTGCTTGGAGACAGGTCAGGGAAGGTCTTGGAAACTGCAGGAGACTCCTCACTTACTATGTTATAATACCTTACTGTAGGCAAATCCTAACTTCCAATAATTGGATTTAGTTGTACTCAGTCCTTCTCTTTCCATATTATGCAGGTTTAAGATTTCTTGCATCTATCCTACATGTTTTGACATATTGTTAAACTGCATCCTAGGGGCACCTGGGTGGCTCAGTGGGTTAAAGCCTCTGCTTTCGGCTCGAGTCATGATCTCGGAGTCCTGGGATCGAGCCCCACATGGGGCTCTTGGCTCAGTAGGGAGCCTGCTTCCTCCTCTCTCTCTCTGCCTGCTTCTCTGCCTACTTGTGATCTCTGTCTGTCAAATAAATAAACAAAATCTTTAAAAAAAACAAAACTGTATTCTATACTGTTCACCCAAAATTTTGTGTATGCAAACCTATTTCTTGAGTAAGAAAAACCATTCTGGGATAGCAGCTTTGTCATATTCCTCCTGTAGTTCCTAATGTGGAAACAGACTGCTGATAAAAGTAATTATGAAAGTCCTTTCTAGAGTACATTTAAGCTATAATCGTTGTTGTTCCTTAATAAATACTTGGTGAGCTACAAGAGATAGCAGAAGATGGCTGTTTCCAGAAACTTTCAAAGGAAAGGTTCTGAATTTAAAATAAAATAGTTTGACATCCTGTATGAATTACCAAGAGACTATCAAGAGACTAGAAAATAGAGTACCTAGCTATGGAGGTCAAGGTTATATTATACTCAAAAAGTGACAGTAATGAAAGTCAAGCGCTAGATAGCAATGACCACCGTGTCAGTATCAATAAGGGGCCAGCACTCAGGGAGTACAACATCAAAAAGGCATCAATCGCAGGGCTAATTGGTAAGAAAAATGAACTGGTAGTTTAAAGAAATTTGTGCCTAAAAATTAATCCAAGACTCAACCAGCTGCTCAAGGACATTAGACAATTAAAATATAAAGTATAGCTCTTTCTTTTTAAGATTGAACTCTCTATAACTGTTAAAGATAAGATTTAACTCTGCAAACTTTAATATTATTATCCTTCCGGTTTATTTTCTTTTTTCCCTCTGGTTGTCATCAGAAGGATGCATGTTTATCACATGATTTTATTTTAGACCTTTTTTTTTTGGTCACCTGCTAATATGCTTGCCAATATGCTTAAGATGACTGTAAGAAGTGATGGAATTCAAATTACTTTCGCCATATAGGCTTTCTTTAACTCTGATGGTGCTAATGGTTGACTCATTATTTCAATGGCATTTTCTTCAATGTCACGATGTCTCTCTGAGGGTATGTTTCATTTTTATAATTGCTATCGTCCTGAAGCACCCCAATTTCTCCAGTGACAAGCACTGCCCCTAAGATTTGAGATTCACGGCTCTCACAGGAAATCTCAGTCTCTCAGAGGGTTTTTTACTCATTTTGCCAAAGGCTGAATTTTTTATCTGTAGATAAGCAGTTTTCAGAATTTCGTACATAAAGAAATTCCAGTCATATGTTCTTTGATAGCTTACGGTTTTCATGACACAGGGAATTATAAAGCTGGGACTACTGGTGGTGGAATTCCTTTATCTCTGACTTTTCTGTAGCTCCTGGTAAACATGGTAATTTTTGCTTCTCTTGAAGAGAAAATAAGCACATATAAGATGTACTACTTTGTATTTCAAGATTCTTAGCACAACCCAATAGAATGCTATGTGCCTAAAACAATGAGTGGGTTAAAAAGGAAAATTATCAAGTATGAATATATATGTTTCTTGGCACTGAAAGTGCACATTTTGGAGGTATTTCCAAAGGGAAAATATATGTCATATTTTGGGTTTTGAACGCACTCAAATTAAAAAACAAAACTCATCTTTTATTAATCTCCAGCTCTTCTAGTTATGACCCACTTGTCACTGATTTCCTAATTGCATAAATGCTCGATCATGAGTAACAAGGGTCCTGTTTGATTATGGTAGGTATTCATTTTTTTACAGTAGCTTATTAATTTGCCAAAAGGCACTATATTCACACCTAGATCTATATTCACACCTAGAATTCAAAAACTGCAGGCCACTCATCTGTTTTCTGCCTACCTCAAATCTGTTCTCTGCAGTGAGCAGCCAAAGGGACCTTTCCAACACAAAAATATGTTTATGTCACCATTTTGCTGAGATCTATTCGCTACCTCCTGGTTACTCTTAGGCTAAAGCAAATCTTGTTGGTATGATCTATAAATTCTACAAGGATTTGACCTGTACCTCCCTCTCCAAGATTTTCTTGTATTTTGCTTCCTCTTGATAACCATGCTTCAGCCACGCATGCACCTGTACTCCATTTCCCCCAAAGAGATCCCTATTATAGCACTTAGTATGCTGCAATTATTTGTCTTTCTTTCCTATAGCTTATTAGTACCTTCAAGGGTACTGTCTTGTTATTTTCCTACCACCAATGATTAGGATAATGCATATCACATATTAATTGCTCCTACAAAATACTTGTTTAATGAATACATTTACATGAATAAAAATTCCAGCTCCCTAATTAGAAAAATTTATCACTGCTAATCCATCAGTGAGGAAAAACACCCCCCAATAAGAGCACAACACCTTAATTCAGTTAAAACATAAATTTGCATACAAGTCCTATGTAAGAATGTGTATCTTTTATACTCAAAGTTATATAGGAACCAGCAACATTAATGGTGCTTGGGAGCTTATCAGAGATGTAGAATCTCAGGCCCAACCCCAAAACTACTTACATAGAATCTACTTTTTTATTTTTTTTAATCTTTTATTTATTTATTTATTTGTCAGAGAGAGAGAGAGAATGCACAAACAGGCAGAGTGGCAGGCAGAGGCAGAGAGAGAAGCAGTCTCCCCACTGAGCAAGGAGCCAGATGCAGGCCTCGATCCCAGGACCCTGGGATCATGACCTGAGCTGAAGGCAGCGGCTTAACCAACTGAGCCACCCAGGCATTCCTACATTTTTTTTTTTTTTTAAATAAGACTCCTGGATAATTTGTGTGTGTATTTAAGTTTCAGAAGCATAGAGCACTGACACTGATTTATTAAAGAGCTTTATATCAGAGTAGATACAGAGGCATATGCTCCTAACATATTAAGAATGAATAAGGAGAGAGCCAATTTCTCCTAGAATAATTTATAAATTAATTTATGTTTTCAACAAACAGATCACGGATAGCAAATGTCTGCCAAGAACTGTGTGAGGCACTGGACAGACCATGATGCTTCAAAGTAATGTAGTTCCTTCCCTCGTGCAGTGTTTTACCTATTCATAAGACTAACATTAAAAAAAGGAAATAAAAACTATTACACTCATAATTGAAGCAAAGTCTAACAGAAAATTCAAGTTAATATAAGTCAGATCAAAATTTTAATAAGGGGTGCCTGGGTGGTTCAGTCAGTTAAGCATCTGCCTTCGTTTTGAGTCCCGATCCCAGGGTTCTGGGATTGAGTCTTGCATCAGACTCCCTGCTCAGTGGGGAGCCTGCTTCTCTCTCTCCCTGCCACTACCCCTGCTTGTGCTCTCTCTCTCTGCCAAATAATTAAGAGAAATTTTTTTAAAATTCTTTTAATAAAATAATTTTAGAAGAGAAATGATCAACTCATGTTAAAATCAACTATATCTAAGATAAACATTATGAATAAAAACAATAATATTGGGACTTGTCCTACTTTTATATTAAGCTATGTTCTAATATCATAAAAAATAGAAATATGATGGCCAAGTAAGAAGAGAAGAATACCTCAGCAGGACCTAATAAAATATTTGAAAACATATATATAAGTAAAATATGATAAATAAAAGTGGTATTTTACATTAATAATAAAATGAAACCAAATACAAAATAAATAATAAGTAACACTGAATTATTAATTAACTCTTTGACAAAAGAAGTCAAATCCATACACCTGGTAAGATGCGTCAAAATAAACTGCATTAGGTATAAAAGAGGTAAATATAAAAAATATGTTACCAAAATTAAGAAAAATGTGTGTGAAAGCATTTTTTTAAAACAAGGGAAGAAGTCTTCTGTTTCTGACCTTAACATAATAGCTTGTGTCAGATCAATCCTTTAATGAGAACAAGTAGAAAAGTTGGCTAAACTTAAAAAAAAAAAACTCTTTGGAGACATCAAAGACAAACAGCATGAACTTGAAGAACCAAGTTCTGAGACAAAAATGAAGTGCAGTATAAGTAGTTTGACATTTGTCTTAGTTTGTATCCTTGAGCCATTTTACAATTCTTAAACTATGGCCAAGAGGAGAAGATGAGGAGAACTTTAAGCAGTTTTAGGGATCTGGGAAGAAAATATGATGTCTAGGGTTGACCAGGAAGAAGAATAACAACCCGTTAGTTATGATTTTCAAAAGGCTATACTATAGACATAGGAAAAAGGGGAAAAATAATAATTTTTTAAGAAAGCTGAAATTCAGCTTCTAATCAGCTAAATTCCAGATTAGGTGAAGGTAATCTTTTTATAGCCTAACGTTTTAAACACAGACACAACACACACAAGTCTCATCTGGAAGAATGTATCAATTACATAGAGCAACACTCCCAAACACCCACACATACATTCTTAAAATTGCAATGGCTGGTATTCAACAAAACATTGTTTAGAATACCAAAATATAAGAGAACAATATATCAGAATCATTAGAATTACACATTATAGTAACTGTGATCAACATTTTCTAGAAAACAGAAAACATGATGGAGAATTTCGACAGAGACCAGAAATCTATTTTTAAATTGTCAAATGCAAAATCTAGAACTGAAAAATACAGCAACTGAATTAAGAGCTTAATAAATAGATTCAGCAGCAAGAGGACTAGTAACTAGAAGATAACTCAGTAATATATAGAATGATGCAAAGACAGAAAAAAGAACATAGGGAACATGAAAGAAATCTTTAACATTTCAGTTAGTAGGAGAACAGAGAAAAAATAAAACAAACAAAAAAACCACAAAAAAACAAACCATTCAGAAATTAATTAAAACAAAATGAAAATGTAAATCTAAATGAATACTGAATGTATAAAGCAACAGTAAGTGTGAGGTACCAAAAGATTAGCCAAAGAATATGTAATCAATGGGGTATTAGGGGAACAAGAGTGATAAAAATAATTACTAAAAGAAAAGAAAGAAAAATATGTAGAAAAAATGGGACAACAGAAAACAACAAGACTATACAGAATTATATAAGACAAATTTATTCAAAATGCACAAAGTTCCATTAAATGCAAGTTAATAAACTATAGAAATGATTTTTGAAAGTATAGTCTTCATCAAATGCAAAGTAAGTATCTCAGAAGTGGTCAGATGGGATAAAAACCAAAACCCAACTCTTGCTGCTTATAAGAGTAACACCTTAGATAAAAGGAAATTGACTTATAGCCAAAAGATGAACCCCAATTATATGGTCAATTAATCTTTGACAAAGGAGGCAAGACTATACATTGGGAAAAAGTCTCTTCAACAAACAGTGTGGAAATCTGGACAGCTACAAACAATAGAATGAACTGGACCACTTTCTTACACCATACACAAAAATAAATTCAAAAGTGATTATGGACCTATATGTGAGAACTGAAACCATAAAAATCCCAGAAGAGAGCATAGGCAGTAATTTCTTTGACTCTGACCATAGCAATATTTTATTAGCTTTGTGTCCTAAGGCAAGGGAAACAAAAACAAAAACAAATTACTGGGACTACATCACAACAAAAACCTTCTGCACAGCAAAGGAAACAACCAACAGAACTAAAGACAATCTACTGAATGGGAGAAGATACTTGTAAATGACATATCCAATAAAGGGTTAGTATCCAAAATAAATAAATAAATAAATAAATAAATAAACAAATGTGTATATATTATTATTATATATATAAATATATATAAATATATATACAGCTAAACACCAAAACCTCCAAACAATCCAACTGAAAAAATGGGCAAGAGACATGAACAGACATTTCTCCAAAGAAGATATACAAAAGACAACGAGACACATGAAAAGATGCTCAACATCAGGGAAATGCAAATCAAACTACAATGAAACATCACTTAAACCTGTCAGAATGGCTAAAATCAAAAACACAAACAACAAGTGTTGACAAAGATGTGAAGAAAAAGGAATCCTTGTGCTCCATTAGTGGGAATGCATATTGGTTAAGCCACAATGGTAAAGAATACAGGGATTCTTCAAAAAATTAAAAATAGAATTACCATATGATCCATTAATTCCACTACTGGGTATTTACCCAAAGAATACAAAAGCACAAAAGATAAAGGCACCTCTATGTTTACTATGGTACTACCTACAACAGCCTGCTTATGGAAGCAACCCATGTCCACACACACACACACACACGCACACACATAGTGGAATACTGTGGGGATTCACAGTGTGTGGATAGATAAAATCTGGCTTGCATTTGCCTCCCTGGATGAGACTAATTGAAAAGCAAAAGACAAATGCGTGGAACACTGAGCCTCCTTTGAAGTTTCTTGGCTGAAAGTGACCAGATTCTTACTCCAGCTCAAGGTTCTCATCTAGGGAGTAAATATTTAAATTTTGAAGAAAAACAGGCACCCTTGGTGGTCATACGCTTCATGAACTCCTTTCGTTGCACACATGTCACCAACATTGCTTGCCCCATCGTGCAGTTGCCCCATAAATTATTATCCTGATCATTAAAGCTACACATTCTCTGTTTTGCGCTTGTGCTTAGTGTATTGATAAAACAATAAAAGCGGAGACAAGGCTTGGCTTGGGGCCTTTTGCCACTAAAGCGTCTGGTCCCCAGGCCCTCTTCTTTCTCTTACTAGCCTGTCTGTAGTAATCTTTTCATTTGCTGTCTCAGGGTTTGCTGGCCAAACATCATAGAATACTACTCACCCATTTAAAAAAAAGAATGAAATCTTGCCATTTGCAGCAACATGGATAGATTCTAGAGGAAATAATGTTAAGTGAAATAAATCAGAGAAAGACAAATACTGTATCATCTCACTCTTATGTGGAATTTAAGAAACAAAATTACAAAGAAAAATCAAGAGACAAAAAAAAAAAAAAACCAGATTCTTAGCTATAGAGAACAAATAAATCATTACCAAAGAAATGAATGGGGGGATGTGTGAAGTAGTTGAAGGGGATTAAGAGTATACTTACCCTGATGAGCACCAAGTAATGAATAGAATTGTTGAATCTCTATATGGTACAAGTGAAACTAATATAATACTGTACACTAATTATACTAGAATTAAATTTTTCTTAAAAGATGAAGGAAGTTATGGCATGCAAACATTAATCAAAAGAAATCTGGTATAGCTATACTAATAACACACAGTGTATTTTGAGAAAAGAAACAGTAAAGGCATTTAATAGTGAAAGTACCAATCTACCAAAATGACAAAACATTTTAAAATTTGTATGTACCTAATAACATCTGGCCTCCAAATGTATAAAGTGAAAAATGGATGGAATTATAAGAAATACACAAATACAGAATCATAATAAAAGATTTTAAGACACATCTCTTATTAACTGATAGAAGAATTAAAGAAAGTACCACTAGCTCTTTAAAAGATTTAGACAACACGGTTAACAAAAGCAACATAATTGACATCACATAGTGTTATGTCCAGAGCTGCAAAATAAATACGCTTTCTTTTGAATACACATAAAACACTGACCATAACTGATTATCTGTTGACTTTAAAGCAAATTTCAATAGATCTCAAAGAACTGAAATCAGAGAGAGTATATTTTCTGACATAATGGAATTAAGTTTCAAATCAATTTAAAAAAGAAGACAAATAGAAATTCCTGCAATACTTGAAAATTAATGATACACACTGATGAACATGAGTCAATGAAGGAATCACAATGGATATTTAAAAAAAAAGTAATTTGTGACAAAAGAGAATAAAACTGTGACATTCAAAATTTGCAAGATAAAAGTAATGTAATTCTTGGAGGAAAACTTATACCTTTAAGTGCTTAAGTTGTAAGTAATTATGGAGAAAATGTTGGAAAAATGAAGAAGTTAGAAAAGAGCAATAAAGTAAACACAAAGACAGGAAAGGAAATAATAAGGGTAAGAGCAGACATTAATGAAATATAAATCAAATGTTCCACAGAGAAAAGTCATTTTTTTAAAAGATTTTATTTATTTATTTGACAGACAGAGATCACAAGTAGGCAGAGAGAGAGGGGGAAGCAGGCTCCCCTCTGAGCAGAGAGCCCAATGTGGGGCTCGATCCCAGAACCCTGGGATCATGACCAGAGCTGAAGGCAGAGGCTTTAACCCACTGAGCCACCCAGGCACCCTGAGAAAAGTCATTTTTTTAAAAGACTGATAATACTGATAAATCTCAACCAACATGAATGTATTCAAAGAGAACATTTGCAAATGACTATTAAAAATAAAAAAAGGAGGAGACATCCGTAGAGATTCTGCGGACATTAAAAAGAAATAGAATACTATGAAAATTAAATAACTTCCTAGACAAACACAAAGCTTATCAAAACTGACGTTAGACACAGAATATTTAAATATTGCTCTGTTCAACCCACAGTGAAAAAGTGTCCACAAAGAAACTTCAAGGCCCTAATGGCTTCACTGGTGAATGCATCCAAACATCCAAAGAAAAACAAATAAACAAAAAATGTTGTGACGGGGCACCTGGGTGGCTCAGTTGTTAAGTGTCTGCCTTTGGCTCAGGTCATGATTCCACGGTCCTGGGACTGAGTCCCGCCCGCATCAGGCTTCCTGCTCAGTGCGAAGCCTGCTTCTCTCTCTCATCCCCACTCCACGCTTGTGTACTTTCTCTCGCTGTGTATCTCTCTTTTAATAAATAAATAAAATCTTAAAGAAAAAATGCTGTGATAATTTGACCCCTAAAATATTCCAGAATAGAGAGAAAAGGGGAATCATCATCAGCTCATTTTGTAGAATCAGAATAGCCTTGATCCCAACACCTGACAAGGGCATTAGAGGAGAGGAAAATTACAGGCCAGTATCCCTAATGAACATAGATGTAAAAATTTAAAAAAAAAATTTTTTTCACAAAGGCAATCCAATAATATAGCAAAAGGATAATACATCACGACCAACTGGAGATGTTTCCAAAAATATAGATCGTTTTTAGTGTTTAAAATCAATCAGTGTAGGGGCACCTGGGTGGCTCAGTGAGTTAAAGCCTCTGCCTTCAGCTTGGGTCATGATCCTAGGGTCCTGGGATCAAGTCCCGCATCGGGCTCTCTGCTCAGCAGGGAGCCTGCTTCCTCCTCTCTCTGCCTGCCTCTCTGCCTACTTGTGATCTCTGTCGAATAAATAAGTAAAATCTTAAAATAAAATCAATCAGTATAATGAGATGAGAATTTTTCAATGTATATTAGGTACAGGATGTTGGACTAAACATATAATGATATCAATTTTGTTGGACAAAAACATAATTGGTGAAATTTTTTTGCCTTCTAAGACAATGGATTTCAATTTTATCTTCCATTTTGATATTTTCCCTTGATTTTAAACCTGATAAATTTCCTTTAAAAATAAATATAACATGTTATGGTAAAAATACAAGTCATCCTACTTTCTGGCCTCTTATTCTAGATGCCATTAGGACTAAAAAATGCCTTTTTATCTACGCCTTTTGTTATGTTGGTTCTCTCTGGTCTCGTCTGTAGTATAAAATCTTACTATTCATCTTTTATTGCTTTCAGTCTCCAACACCCACGGTCTTTTATGAGAAATTCAATACATTTTTTTAATACAAGATATCTCAAGAAGGCCAATAAGTTAGATGTCAGAACAATAAAGAGGGGTTTGAAGTACCTGAAAGCATAGGTATTTTGTTCCTACTTACAACAAAACACAATCTATGGCAATTCAAATAACAGAGTTCTCAGAGTGATGAATTTGAGTTCTCAGATGAATTTGAGTTTATAGAGATGCTGGTCGTTAACTTATTATATTTCTCTGGATCATTTAACATTTGTAAACATTTTTACATCTATTTCCTCATTTTTCTATGGAAGATAATAACAGAACACATCTGACAGGAATGCTGCAGATATCAAATAGATCACACACTTAGTAATATGGTTGTTGAAAGGGAAAAGCCTAGAGATCAGAAATCACATATGCCTAAGGTTCAGAAATAGATTTTGAAATTTTAGTTACTCAGTAATAAAGAGCAAACAGGCCCTGAAACTGATACCAGGTGGTACAGGACAATCAGCTCTAATACTGTAAACTACTTTGCACGGAGAAACATAGAAGATAAGAGATATGTGCTTTTTACAAAGCACTTAAATTACTACCAAGGACAGAGTTGCAGGACGGATTTTGAAGTACATGGTGGTAACCTGAAAGTGCTTTTTCTAACCTCTGAATGCTGTCCCCCTTAATAGCATTTACTAAGACTCCAGTTTTCCTTGGAAACAATCTTTCTCTTTAGACTCTATCCATGGATCACCTTGAGAGCTTCTTATCTCTGTCACATTTTCATCTTATCTCTGTCACATTTTCATCTTCCTTATCTTCCCTTTCAAGCACTGAATGGAATCAATAAGAGAGTGTCACTTTCAAATAAGATGGATGCAAATCAAGGAAAAGGGAAAGGGTGACAAGTATTAAACTGACGGGTCTGTTAACCTATAGCACAATTTCACCATTCAGGAGCCATCGATACCAACTCAAAGGGAAAGCAGCATCAAAGGCTTTGCCAGTGATGTCAAGCACAGTTTATGTGGCTGCTTCTTGAAGCATGTTCAGATCCCAAAGAAAGGAAGGGAAAATCCCTACTTCTCTGCATTTATAAGGTCATGAGGCAAAGCTTACTTCTAAGGAGCAAATGTGAATGTTGGAAGAGCCAACCCTCTGAACTAGTTATTATGCCATGACGCCAAAGGATTTTCTAATTTCCACTGAAACGGTTTCTGCCCATTAATGTTAATTACCAATAATTTTCAGACCCTGGCAGTCAGAACAGTTTTGCAGGCATATAAATTCAATAAATATGGTATGAGTAGAACTAATAAGTGGTAAGGTGGAAACCTAAAACCCCAGAGAAAAATAAGGCAAATGTGAATCGGGTTTGTATTATGTCCTTAACTAAATGCTTCTTGATCTGTTGGCCATATAAGCCCACACTCAAAAGCCATTCTCATCCCTTCTCAAGAAAGCTCTCTCTACTGTGACAATAAACCGTTCACAGTATTGCGGTATAAGGGGCTTGGAGAACTCATCTCCTTTTGTAAACTCTGGGTGTTTTCACATGTACACGTCCCTTTACTAGCACGAGAGCTCTCAAATTGGGAGGCACAGCAAAAAGAAAACAGAGTCCTGACAGTTGCAAAGACAGGAGCCACTCAGGTCAGACACTTTGTAGCTGTGGGATTCCAAGCCTGTACAACTTGGGGGCCCTCTCTAAGAAAAAAAGAATACAAAGTTACAGACTGAAAGTAAGGTCTGAGAGTGAATTTTTAAAGAGAACGAGAAAATGGAATATTCACAAACTGCAAATTTTTTAAAAAGAACAAATATAAAAGTATATGACCACATGGAAATGTCACCAGAGCCTCTTTCCTCACTTGGGACTTTAAAAGGTATCTTCACAAGTGAGGGGCTTTATTCTCTTCAAGGGAAACTCTCCTCTAATTAGCCAGATAAAGATGACCAGGTTATCTACTTCATTGACTCTCAATTAATTATTTGGACCTCAAAAGTTTGTAAGAAAACATTTTTTAAATAATACATTTAGAAATTGTCCTGGGTGGTTCCTGTAGGTGTTCCATAAATGGCAAGTGATAATTAATATAAATTACATTCTTTTTTTTTTAAAGACTTGATTTGAGAGAGGGAGTATGCGCACGGATTGTGGGAGGGGCAGAGGGACAAGCAAGACTCCCTGCTAAATGGGGAGCCTGATATGGGGCTTGATCCCAGGACCCTGACAACATAACCTAAGCCAAAGTCAGATGCTTAACTGACTGAGCCACCCAGGCACCCCTATAATTTATATTCTATTACACACTACCTATTACAGTGACTGATATGTATTGGAGACCACCCAACACTTTAAATAATATCCTTTAACAAATTATTATTAAGGGACACATACTACATTTGACTGTCTAGTGGTAATGAAACAGTTTTTTGGTATTCCTTTAAAATATTATACTACAGTGCAACATTTTATTAGAATATGTTTTATAAAACATATCAAAATTAATGTAAAATATTTACTTTTATAAATATTAAGACTGACATTCCATTTTATAGTAACAATCAGCTGATAATTTAGGAAAAGAAGGAATTAAAACATCTGAAATTTCATTATTGCTCACTGCATTAATTTTTTTTTTCAATTTAATGCAAATATATTAAAACAATTCAGAAAAACTAAAATGTCTACTCACATCCTGTGGAATCCAGATAGTATCATCGTGTTTGTTTTTTTTAAACATGTTTTATATATGTGTTAATTCTATGAAGGGTGAGAGGTCTAGTCACTGAATGTTACGGGGAAGCATTCTTAGCTTTGTCGTCAATTCTTCTGCAATACTACTTCAACTTACATCACAAATGTTTGTTACATTTGTAACAAATATAACATTTGTTGATGTAACAGCCTGTGTTACATCACAGGCTCCCTCTTTCTTCTTAATAGTCATTATCAATCACATACTCTTTTCTATCAAAAACTTAGCCTCCAGGGCGCCTGGGTGGCTCAACTGGTTAAGCAATTGCCTTCAGCTCAGGTCATGATCATGGAGCCCTGCATCAGGCTCCCTGCTCAACAGGGAGTCTGCTTCTCCCTCTGACCCTCTCCCCTCTCATGCTCTCTCTCACTCTCTCTCTCTCTCAAGTAAATAAACAAAACCTTAAAAAAAAAAAAAAAAGCTTATCCTCCAATCAGCAATAGCTATAATAAATATTAAATTCATATTTAAAAAGTAAGGCAAGGTGCAGAGAAAGGTATTCTGTTCTGCAAGACAACTGCAGTGGTCGTAGTTTATAGACAGCCACATGGCAATAAACATAGTCCTGAAAACGTAGTTATCCTTTTTGGGCCCACAGTTTAAATGCCAATAAATGTTAAGGGTTAAACTGGTATTTTGCCATCGCCTATATATATCTATACAGATATGTTACCATGAAAATATAAATGATTATCAATGTATGAAATTAAGAGTAATCTATGATCACCATTTTGATACCCCCCTGTGACTTTTTAACATCAACAGTAAGTAAGGCATCTTCAGAGCATGTGCTCTTAATATATGATACAATGTGCTCTGAACTACACTGCCCTCTGTAGTCTTCCTCCCCAGTAACACATGACCCTAGGCTAATGACAAGAGAAACTCTGGGTACAACACAATTGGAGAAGATTGTACAAAATTCCTGACAAGTACTCTTGAAAACTGTCAAGGTCATCCACAAGGAACGTTTTGGAAACTCTAACAGCCAAGAGTATCCTAAGGAGATATGACTGCTAAATGTAATGAGATTCCTGAAAGGGATCTTATAGCAGAGAAGAGAGAAGAAAATCTGAAAAAAGAATGGACTGTAGTTAATAACAATGGATCATCATTGGATCACTAATTGTAACAATGTACTATAATGACATGAGATCATAATGAGGTAAGAACCTGACCTGGTCTGTTTGTGAAATCCACTATCTTTGTAAATTTTCTATAAATCTGACCGTACTTTTAAATTAAAAAAATGTATTAAACAGTCACAAAAATTTATATAAAGCAACCTTGAAAACAATCTGAAAGGAACTGCTAACTACTTTATTAAAAACACTAGGAAAAAATTCCCAGGCCATACATTAAAAGTATGAGTTAGGAAAAAATAACATGCACAGTTTTAATAACAGTTAAACCAAAGCATACTCTTCTAGAGTTAGAAGAGAATTCAGAGACCACTGAGCTCCAATGCTTCATTGCATGGACACTGAAACCAGAATCCTGAAGTGCTATTTCCAAGGTCAAGTTCGGAGTCATGAAACAAGCTGGGCCAAGAAATAATAGGTCTCTGAAGCTGGTGCAGTGCTCTTACTTTTCTCCTAAGAAATAAAAATATTGTGATTTTCAACCTTACAATGTATCAGCATAATCAAACAAGAGTAAATGAATCAAACAGAATGAACACTTGTAAGCCTCAACTAGGGGTTAAAGGGCCTGCCCTTGACCGACTCAGAATTTTATGGTGTCAGTAAAATTAAGTCCTAAAGTAGAGAGGTAAGGCTGGAGGAAAGTGAGAATGGAGAGCAGGACACATGTCATCTACCTTCTATCTTGAAAGGTTTGTAATCATTTCTTTAAGTTAACCTGATTTATTTGAAGTCAAATAATGAGCATTGCTGATTATTAAATACATAGTGTAAGTGTGTAGATTTTCCCCAATGTATTGAGTTCTCTACCTAATCAAACTCAAGTTTCAGAAAGGTGGTTGGAATAGTATTTTTAAATGAGTGGCTATGAGCTTTGTCTACAGCATAGCTCTCACCAGTTTGCCCAGAGTCAGGGTTTGACATTTCTCCCCAGTTCAAGCTATTTGGAACTCAATATTTCTATTTCCCTAACCTACATACCATTATGTATATAAAGAATATCTGCTACAGAAACGTTTCACACGGCATGTGAAAGGGCAGAATAAAATATGAATTCATTCATTTATAACTTAAATAATTAATTTTGTAGTTAATATGCATAGAAAACATTCTTTACCTGAGGAGAAAAATAAAACCCACCAGTCACTTCCAACAGGAAATATTTATTATAATAGAAACATAACACTTAAAAATATGGTTTTCAGGGATGCCTGCATGGCTCAGTCGGTTAAGCACCTGCCTTCTGCTCAGGTCATGATCCAAGGGTCCTGGAATCGAGTCCTACATGGGGCTCCCTGCTCAGCCGGAAGCCTGTTTCTCCCTCTGCCTGCCACTCCCCCTGCTTGTGTTCTCTTTCTCTCTCTATCGCTCTCTGATAAATAAATAAATTCTTCAAAAAACATATATAGTTTTCAAAAATCGTTATTTTTAAGTCATAAAATTAAGATTTTCTTTCAGTTACTGTATCATGTGCAGAGATACAAAGAATAAGATGCTTTGCCTGCCCTTGAGTAACTCAGCTTTTGAAACCCCTCAGCAAGCTGAAGAATGTTGTAATTTAAGAAATGCACAAAGTGTCAAGGGACCCCAAATAAATAAATGACCAACACAATTCAGGAAATTAGAGAAAGATCAGAAACCAATTGATTTTATGGCTGTAGCTTCCCTAATTCTAGATAAACAGTTGGTTCTTAAAAAAAAAAAAAAAAAAAAGTAAAACTTTGGTTTTTAAAAAGTCTTACATCTGGAAATTTTAGGAATATAGATGAATATACATTAATTATTAACAAGTTAGTTAATAATTAATATAAATAAGTGGGTCATAACCAGACTCTAAAGATCTGGCTTCAGAGACACAATACCTTTAAATTTATTTACTATCATTATAGTTCCGCAGAAATTAGGAAACAGACATTGTCTCATCCCACAAATATCATCTTCCATCTGAGCGTCCACTGCCCCTAAAGACTCCTTGGGCTTCTAAACCTCTGTTTCCATATTGGAAATATATGAGACATTTTCATTCCCAGTGACAACCTTCCCAAACTTTCTGTATCTGAGTACTGTTATATTTGTGTGTGTGTTACAAATATCAACAACATAAATTGCCATGTGTGACATTCGACGGATATGTCAAAAAAATAAATAAGTAAAAAAGAAAAGAAGAAAGTACCCTAAGCAGAGCAAACAACCTAAAAGAGAGGCAAACAGCAGAAAATTCTGGGATTCACATGTCACCAAAGTGTCCAGTTTAGCTACAGTGCAGCATATAGGAAGTGGGCACAGGCTGGAAAGCTTGTTTTCATCTAGAGAGCTTTGAACACTGGAGTAAGGAATTTACACTTGAAGCTTCTGACTTTGCAAAGCAGACAGCAGAGAACCATTGCCACACAGAAACCTTCAACGAGCAGACAGTGGCCAAACGCCTAAGGCCCTGCGGCTGGAGGACTGGAAGGAAGACAGATGATCCAAGCATTCAGCAGGGGACAATAAGAGTTTGAATTCTTAATTTGCATATATCTAGATGGCAAATATTTGTATTCAAGAGTTTGCCTTAGGGTCCTGCTAGGCAGCTGAAGAAACTGATAAATTCAATCTAGGGTTAATGGGTGAAAAGAGGATGATACATTCTGTACTAACATGTAGGTGGCAACAAACGGACTTTTTTTTTTTTTTTTTTAACAAACTTTTACCGGAGATGATGGCTAAAATGCACATTTGCGGAATGCTGAGAATTCAGTAATGTGATCCATTACGGTGGAGGGGCCCTATAGCAAAGCACTGCAGACAATATTCACTTATTCAGCAAAAAAAAGCATGGGATTTTATATATTTCGAAGTCCTTGGTATAAATCTATTATTCCCAGAGACGTGGTCCCATCGTTTGAAGATGCTGTCAGGGTCCCGATCCTAAGAAAACTGGGTCCTGATACTCAAACTATCCCCAAATATCTCTACCTCTTTGGTGCTGTGATGGTTAACAAACACCTCTTGCCAGATGCTCTCTTGTTCTTAAGAGAGTGGCAGCCAGCATGGCAACTGGTCTTAGAAGGTGAGTCTCCCTGACTTTATAAAATAATGCTCTTCTCCATAAGATTTAACAAGTTCATGGATGTTTCGAGTTTGATGGGAAGTTTGCAAGTGTGCAACCCTATAGATGAAGAGAGTGAAGTGTCCTCCTGTCATGTCCCTGGGACACCTGAAAGCTACAAAGTAACATTAATAGACCTTCATGGTAAACAGTGGGAATGGAAAGTAGCAAATGCTTTTAGTTGCTTTTCTGATGCTCCCAGCACTAGAGAAATCAATCTTCAAAATAAGAGGGAAACTTAATGGCCAGCGCCTTTGATAGCCTCTCATTGTGCCCCTGGCCCTGCATGGTTTTATTTGTAAGACATTACAAAAAAAAATCCTAGGATAAAGCAGTTTACTTTTTAGTTCCAAACATGACTCAGAGCTACAAACTGCTTATTAGTAATAATCAAATACCCCATTCTTTAAATTGCAGAAACAACAGTAAAATGATTTTATAGGCATGGAGTCTATAAGGCATTCCTCTTGCTGAGAAACATCCTATAGAGCTGGCCTTGTGTTCATTTATTATTCATCATAATTTGTAGCTTGCTGAATTGCTGTGAAGCCCATTTACGGCTTTACACATCCTTTTAAAAGATGGTCACATAAAACCCTTGTTGTTTTATTTCCTAAATTGCGATGCTTAGCTTTATTTGCAGGTAAATGACTAGAAAGATACAATGCATATAATGTATTACAAAGCAGCTTTACAGAAGGTTCAATTAAGAAAGCACTTCGGGGTAGAGAACAATCTGAGGGTTGATAGAGGGCAATGGGTGGGGAATGGGCTAGGTGGGTGATGGGTGTTAGGAGGGCAATTGTTATGATGAGCACTGGGTGTTGTATGAAGTGATGAATTACTGAATTTGACTCCTGAAACCCGTATTTCATTTTATGTTAACTGGAATTTAAAAAAAAAGAAAGATCTATTTTTTTATTTGAGAGAGAGAGGGAGAGAGCATGCGTGAGTGCACCCAAGTGAAAGGCGGAGAGGAGGGAGAGGGGGAAAATCTTCAAGCAGACTCCCTGCTGAGCCTGAAACCCCACACCGGGCTTGACGCCAGGACCCTGAGATCATGACCTGGGCCGAAATCAAGAGTCAGACGCTCAACGACTGAACCACCCAGGTGCCCAGACTAACCAGAATTTAAATTAAAAATTTGAAAAAAAAAAAAAAAATTTTGTGACGATGTGGATGGAACTAGAGGGTATTATGCTTAGTGGAGTAAGTCAATCAAAGAAAGACAATTATCATATGATCTCCCTGATATGAGGAAGTTGAGAGTCAATGTAGGGGGGTTGGGGGGTAGGAAAAGAATAAATGAAACAAGATGGGATTGGGAGGGAGACAAAACATAAGAGACTCTTAAACTCACAAAACAAATTGAGGATTGCGGTGGGGAGAGGGGTAGGGAGACGGTGGTAGGGTTATGGACATTGGGGAGTGCTGTGAAGTGTGTAAACCTGGCAATTCACAGACCTGTACCCTGGGGCTAATAATATATTATATGTTAATAAAAAAAAATGAACGCACTTTGGGTTATGATAAAATCTTACTAGGACAACGAGACATACCTACTTATTTTATCTGTCATACATGTAATCCAAAGAAGGATGATTGAAACTGTTCACAGTAATTTCAATTTTCTCATTCTGCGGTTGTCTAACAGATTC
The DNA here is from genome assembly GCF_010015895.1 of Lontra canadensis. Classification (NCBI taxonomy): domain Eukaryota; kingdom Metazoa; phylum Chordata; class Mammalia; order Carnivora; family Mustelidae; genus Lontra; species Lontra canadensis. The sequence goes on along the minus strand of NW_022630996.1, from coordinate 54,584,236 downwards.
CTACACGGGTAGGAGAGTTTATAATCAGTAGTATATTGAGAGTCTGATGATTAAGGGATTTTAAGAAAATATTTACTGTCTTTCTCTTTGTTCTCTTGGCTTCATTTTTTTCCTCTCACTTTTTATTTTTCAAATTTTCTTAAAGTTTTTTTTGTTTGTTTTGTTTTGGTTTTTATTTTTTGTCTGTTTGTTTTGGTTTGGTTTTTTTTTGAGAGAATGAGGGAAGGAGAGAGAGAGCACAAGAGGAGGGAGGGTGAGAGGGAGAAGGAGACTCCCTGATAAGCAGGGAGCCCGAGGCAGGACTTGATCCTGAGACTCCAGGATTATGACCTGAGCTGAAGGTAGGCACTTAACCAACTGAGCCACCCAGGAGCCCTTTTTAAAATAAAATAATGCCAATTATTATGAAGAATGGAATTCAGTAACAATTTGGGACATCTTAATTCCTAACTTTTACAAACTTATTCTAGTTAGCGCTTATAAAATATGACAGAACTTATGGCATACTTGATACAACAACTGTGAAGGTTTGCTCATTTCCTGGCTGTATTTCTAATTACAGAATCATTACGCTTCCTCCTTTTTCCCCCAGAAAGTCCCATGGGGGAACATTAAAATCCCTAAAAGGATTTTCCTTTTTCTTTTTTTTTGCAAACTCAGGATATAATTTCTGATTTTTCTTTTTGCTTTCTTTTGTTCTTACTGTTTCTCATCAGAGGATAGCTAGCACAACACTTTTTATTTAAATTTACTGTATTTAAAAATTGGGGGGGGGCGGGATTCCTGGGTGGCTCAGTCAGTTAAGTGTCTGCCTTCTGCTCAGGTCATGATCTCTGGCTCCTGGCTCAGGAGGGAGTTTGCTTCTCCCTCTCTCTCTCTGCCTGCCACTCCTTCTGCTTGTGTTCTCTCTCTGTCACATAAATAAAATCTTTAAAAAATACATTTTTGGCTAATGTGATATCTAGCCATTAAATATACCTTTCACCCTATTATTAAAATTCTCCCATTGGATTATGTTCTTAGATTAACATTGAGGTTTTAATCATAAAGTTATGGATCATTCTGTTATTCTTCCATCTGAAGACATTTTGCATATTTACATTTGTACTATGTAACATGTCCAAGGGCACAAATGTTAAATCTTTATTACCAACATATAATAACCATTTCTGTCTCACTTTTAATTTCTGCCAACAATTTTAATTTAATAGTGCACACATTTACTTCTGGGGAGATGGTTAAATTACTTTATAAATAAAGTCATTATATACATCACAGTGCTGTGTAGAGCCATATTGGAGCCTGAGGCAAAAGAAAATATGCAAACTCTGGCTTTAATGGAAACAATCTTTTTTTTTTTTTTCCAAAATCTACTTCTTTGCTCATCATATTGTACATTGAGAAAACTGACATATTTGACAATTTCTCTCAACCAAGACACAATCTAAAATAATTTTAATTAGGTTCATTCAGGTAAAATGATAATAAATTGTTTTGTGCCAATATTTAACATAAAATATAGCTTAAACATTTGTCAATTATAATATTGTGAAAAAATTACTAATTAAAAATACATAAAAACGTATCTAGTGGTTTACATTTTTTTTTTTGGCTTCAGGTTCTTCTATGGTATTCTTTATTTAAAAATTTTGATATTTTGTTCATGGTTAATTTTTTGCATTAATTTTTATTTCTAAAAATACTACACTAAAATGTTATTATTTTGATTACTGAGTTTTCTTTTGACCTCCTCGCTTAAATTCTGCACCGAGACAAATGTCTTGCTTGCTTCAACCTAGCTCTAGCTGATATATAATAAAATCACCAGATGTGAAAAAATGTGCACTAATATGCAGGTTAATGCTAAAAAAATCCATTTTTCTAGGAAGCAGAGAAGAATTTTGTATATTTAATTTCAGTATTATTTTGGTTGCAATAAGCAGAAATGATGGTCCTATAGTGGGAATACTGGTATATGACTTTAGTGATCTATAGATTGATTCTAATTGTTAAGAAATAAGAAATGTACTTGCAAACAGCCTATAACCATAAATTTGTGGCAGACTTTTTAAAAAAGATTTATTTAATTTAGGGAAAGAGAGTGAGCACGTGAGTGGGGGGAGAGGAACAGGGAGAGAGAAAACCTTAAGCAGACTCTCTGGTGTGCACAGAGCCTGATACGGGGCTTGATCCCAGGACCCCAAGATCATGAACTGAGCCAAAATCAAGACTTGGCTGTTCAACCTACTAAGCCACCTATGGCAGATATTCTCAAAACATTCTTGTTGGTTAAATGAAAACAAAAACAACAAAAAACAAAAAAACTGAAGGAGAGTATCTTCTTTTCATCACTGAAAGGGGAAAACGAGATTAGTTTTTATTCTGAAGCTCAGGAGAGTTCCTTACACTTAACAAGTGTCTTTTTCATTTCAACTTTCAAAGTAACACTGCTTGAGACTATTTCTCTGATCTCTAGGGAAGATTTTGGCAAACATAGAAAACTAGAATGCCAGTGATAAGCCAGACAGTAATTCAAACATTCATAGCCAGTAGATGGTCAGAATGGGTGTCAGTCCTGCCAAGCCCTGTGCTAGCAGCCAAGGAAGCTGATCAGTCTTCCAGGGGCTCAAGGCAGCCTTCCCACCTCTGCCAGAGGGTTGCAATCATCTGGAAAACTTGTAACAATACAGGTTCTGGGGCCTTACACAAAGCCAATTACCACAAACCTCCTGGAGCCCCAGCATCAGTACTGTTTAAAAGCTCTGCAGATATTTTAAGTGCAGTCTGGAACTTACAGTCTAATGGAGAAAAGACCTATATTGCATACAAATGTTCACCCTTATCTTCAAAGTGAGATGATGCCATGGCAGAAAAAGGATGCTGTTTTAGAAAGGAAGAGAAAAGGTCTACGCAGGACCTTCCTGAGAGGTAAAAATTAAAGAGAAATTGAAAGAATAAGTCACCAGCTACAGAAGGGACAAGAATAAGACATTTCAGGTAGAAAAGAAAAACATGAGCAGTGTTTGAATAGGAAAAGGAAGAGGTGAGTGTGCAAAATTGCTGAGCAACACGGGGTGAGTGGAGGAGGGAAGTGATCAGGAAGGAAATAACCATTTTGGGTACCTGCCCTTCATCAAGCCCACTACTCTGCCCTTGCCTTGCATTATTCCAGTTAATTCACACTGCAACCCTTTGAGATTTGTATAAAGGTAAGTGCAATTGTTCAAACTATAATGAAGGTTATAATACAGACTCCACTGAAATTCATGTAGGTAGAATGTAATTTTTTTTTTTTTTTAAAGTAAGTTCCCTCACCTTTCTCCTCTATTTGTTTTCTCAAGTGGTAGTAAACTTTAGTAGGCTTTCCTACTTTTTAGGGTTAATATGTGGATAAGAATTACTGAATTTTATATAATATAGAGAAAGCATTTAAGATATGACAATGTAAGCTGTGGCTATGATAGGGCTATGCCACAAAAGATAAAGGTATGGAGTCTGAGCTAAAGAATTCTTTATTTGACAAATTATCTGCCTAACAATTACAACCAAATTGGTTAAAGCTACTAAAATGATAACTATTATGTCAGGTCAAAACACTTGCTGGTTCAATGACTGCCTTGATATCACAGTGTGCAATAAAATGCTTTTCTCTTAACTGTCATTTTCCCTAATTTGATCGAAATAAAGTAGTACCTTTTACTGGAACTGGGTTCTGATTTTGAATGGACAGTGTAGAGAGCAGATGTGACTTCTGTTACCTTGGCCTTGTCATATCATATTGAGAAAGGGTTTTGACAAGGTTTTTTGAAAGAGTCCATAACTCCTTTTCGGTCAACTGAAAATAAAATAATTTTGGGTGGGTTTTTTTGTTTTGTTTTGTTTTATCCTTTTATCAAACCAAGTAAATGAGGTTATCCTCTTAAGAGCCATAGGTTATGTCACAGGCCATTTTTAGTCCTGTTTCTATGGTCACATTACTTTAGAAAATGGAAATGTCATTCCCAGGTGCCATTCTCCTCCAGGCAAAAAGGTTAACCCACAATTTTGAAAGATATAAGAGGTCAAACCTTTAGAAATCAATAGTAAATGAAGTGAAGATGGCTCTTTATGTACGGAATCTACTCCAATTAAGAAAGCTCTCACCCATTTGGAATGAATAAAGAAAAAGGTGAGCTCTGGACAAAGACCACTAAGCATTCCTGCCAAGAGGGGCTCCAGAGATTTCCATCTGCCTGCACTACATTCAGAGCTATGGCCGTGATTAAAATGCTGCCAAACTACAAATTTCATTTTATTTCAAGGAGAATAATATGAGACTTGCTTAGCTCACATCAAATAAAGAATTCATGTTAAACATCAAATATGAAGCAAACAGTCACCACTACCAAATATTCTTCCTAGAATGGAGAAAACAGACAGCATTCCATATTCTCCAGAAATTCTTAGGGATCTAAGTGTTTCTTTAGTCATTGTTTCAAAGGATAAATTGTTTTCCTGTTATAACTGAGTACTCTGTATTTTTCTACCTGACATTTCAGGACCCAAAAAGTAGCCAAACTTGGTGAATATACGAGAAGCAGCACACGTATTCACTTTGGTTCAGAATGTGGAAAGTGGCCGTATATTTTGAAGTGTTTGCTTTTTCTCAAAATAAAACTTACAGGACAAATTGATATTATATGGAAAGCAAAAATATACTGTAATGCAAGCAAGAGGAAAGTCCTCAGCAGGACAAAGGCAGATCAGTCAGTTATCTCTCTTGTTCCCAACTGTAATTCCTGAAACCTAGGTCTGACTGGTGGCAACAATTTATTCCACTGGTTCTCTGGTATTTTATTTCCTATCATGAAATCTGAGCTAAGCCTGGTGTTTGTGCTTTCTCTTTAGACCTATTATTTAAGCAAGTTACCCAGCATTTCAGAAGATGGAAGTTTTTAAGACAAATTTGTTTCCCTGAGGACTCCTGTAGGTATGCAGACCCATGCTAAGAGTCCTTTCGGAGATTTGTATCCGGAAGGCTAATTTATGCCACTCCCAAAATAATTTATGCTTTCTCAAATCTCCTCCTTGGGGAAAACAAGTCAACAGTTTCTTTTCTTTTTTTTTTTTAAAGTAGGAGCCTTCTTTTTTTTAATTTTAATTTTATTTATTTATTTGACAGACAGAGATCACAAGTAGGCAGAGAGGTAGATAGAGAGAGGGGGAAGCAGGCTCCCTGCTGAGCAGAAAGACCGACACGGGGCTCGATCCCAGGACCCTGAGATCATGACCTGAGCTGAAGGCAGAGGCTTAACCCAGTGGGCTACCCAGGTGCCCCAAGTCAACAGTTTCTTTACAAGAATCTTTTTTAAAACAAATACCTACAGACTAAAACTATATTCATGTTTGTGCTGATACTTCTAAATCCCCTACTTTGCTGAAATACACCCTTTTAAAATGTTGTTGAAGGGCATATTGGTGGCTCAGTCAGTTAGGTGTCTGACTTTCGACTTCAGCTCAGGTCATAATCTCAGGGTACTGGAATCGAGCCCTGGGTCGCAGGGAATCCCTGGTCAGTGGGGAGTCTGCTTGTCTCCCTCACCCCTTGCCCCGTACCCTGGCTCACACACACAAACTCTCCCTCTAAAACAAAAAGATAAACCTTAAAAAAAAAATAAAATGTCAGCTGAGTTGTATATGATTGTGTTCATATAGTGGGATACTCTGATGATGCTTTCTTTATCAATCTTTAGTTTTCTTTGAAATTCTTAGAGGTATTTTCTAAATAACCAAGTGTCATCCTAAAGTAGATATGGATCAGTGATAAATTTAGGTGGAATGTTGAAGTCATAAAGTCAGACTTCTAAAGCAATCCTTCACTTAAAAAAAGGTGACAATTCCATCAAATTTTTGGAAGAAATGAAGGAAGGGACATGATTTATATATGAATGAAAACATCCATAATGTGTTAGGTTTTCATATCCTTTAAGGTTTGGGGTGAATGTAATTGCAAACAAAGGAAATAATTTACATGCATGCATTAGTTAAACTTATTCAATACTATTTTTTGAACCTGGTAGGTCCAGCACTATAGTAGGCACTGAGGATACAAAGAGCAACAAAAAAAATGTTTGTCTTGGCCCTCAAAGAACAAAGAACTCACAAAGAGGAAGGCAGACATTAATCAAAGATTCCTAGTAAAATGCATGGAAAATTGCAATTGTAACAAATACTATCAAAGAGAGGTATATGGTACTACAAAACAGTGCAACAGAGGTATTTCACCTGGTCCAGGAGGTCAGTGGAAGCCTCTTCACAGAATAAGAAGGGAAACTTCTATAAAGGCTGAAGAGAAAAGAACCTGGCAAAAAGATGGCTACCTTTCCACCAATTACAGTTGACTTTGAATCCTTCCAAAGTTGATTTTCTACAAGTCCTTTTGCAAGAGTGATTTACAAATGTTAAAATTCCATACATATAGTTTGTCTCCCTCCCAATCCCATCTTGTTTCAAACCATAAGTGACTCTTAATCTCACAAAACAAACTGAGGGTTGATGGGGGGAGTGGGGTTGGGGGGGTGGGGTTATGAACATTGGGGAGGGTATGTGCTATGGTGAGTGCTGTGAAATGTGTAAACCTGGCGATTCACAGACCTGTACCCCTGGGGATAAAAATATATGTTTAAAAAAAAAAATTCCATACATATAACATTACATGAAAACCAGTAACAGTAAAGTATTCGGGTAAGTAAATAGGTTTAATTTCTCATATTATTGACATTGAATGATTTAGATAATTTTGGTGGCTTTGAAATTCTGGATATGAATGAAGGTTTTGGCATAAAAAATGATATCGAGAGAAAAAAATTCTTATTTCTCCATAGCTTAGCAGCATACTATAAAATGGGAAATACTGTTCTCATGAAATGATATTTATCATTCAGACATGAAATAATTAAAAAACAAATAACTGAATATCTGAAAATCACACATGGCTACAGTAATACTCTGCCAATTAGCAGCCAGAAAAACTCAAAAATTTCTATGAACAAAGCCCAATTACACAAAAGTTTCCTGAATGATTATCTCACATGTGTCAGGTGGAATAACATGTGAAGTTATGAAAGGCTGGTTGGGGACAGCAAAATAAATCCAAAGGTTCTGGCTCAATAGAACCTGACGGGACCAAGAATGACAACCAAAATCTGTTGGAGTAAGAAGGTGGTAGTAGAAAAGATGGTTACGAAATTTGAAATCTGACAACAATGGAATGCTTGGATTGGGCATAATTATAGACCTAGTGTAATGGCTTCACATATTTTTAACTGAAGCATGTGCTTACAGTGGTTTTGATAATATCTAAATAAGAGGCTAATAATTTATGTAAATGGAATGGATAAGATGATGAGTCTCCACGGTTAAATGAAGAGTGTATTATTTCAAGAGCAATTCTGTGTTATCCCCTGTGGGAAAATAGGACAGCTTTATTCTAGGCCATTGATTTTAAAACCATTGTTTGGTTTTAGTAGCTGAATATTTCTTCTAAAGGCTAACCTATTAGACAGGTGTTCAATGTACATAACAAACAAAAAACAAAGCTGGACTGGTTTGAAGAAGATAGGACATGGGCATCAGCTAGCTCCACCCACTCATCTCTCCCATTCTGCCCCACATCCAAGGACCTCAGTATTTATTTTTTTTTAGTACCTCAGTATTCTTACAAAAATAGTTTGAAAATCACTGCTTTAGATCAATTTAAAGACAATAACTTGGGGCACTTGGGTGGCTCAGTCAGTTAAGTGGCCAAGGCTTGACTTTGGCTTAGTTCATGATCTTGGTCATGGGATCGAGCCCCGTGTTGGGTTCTGTGATCACTGGGGAGTCTGTTTGAGATTCTCTCTCTACTTTTCCCTCTGCCCCTTCCGCTACTTGTGTTCTCTCTCTAATAATCAAATTAAATTAAATCAAATCAAATCTTTAAAAAAGTAATAAAGACAAATTTCCTTAAAATGATCTTGATGTAAACTTTTAAACATATGAAGTATGAACCCTGGAACTAATTTTTCATTATGAATTCCCAGACAAAAATATTGAACTTTGCAAATCAAGGATACTGTGAGGTGTATCAGCATCTTACTGAAAATAATTTAAGCCCAACTACTGAAATTCTTCAGGGGAAGATTCTCTGATCAAACTTATGTGCTCCCCCCCCCACATACCGACACCCCTCAAGCCTCTGTTTGCATCACTTCCTCAAATACTAACTTATACCTTGTAACTGAAGGGAATCTTAAGCTACTATAATTTTTCTAAGAGAATATGCTGTTGCAATATTACATGTACTCATTATAATTCTTGGCCTCTGTGCTTAAGCCTAAACCATGAATTTCAAGACTCTAAACTGGTCAGTTTGTAGGAAACACTGTAAAGACAATTTAAAAACAGGAAAAATAGAATTGTACTTGATGTAGATACACATTTAAACTTTTCATGTAAGAAACATGTCTTTAAAAAGATATATACAGTTCAGTAAAATGCTGTCACCTTGAAGATATACGACTATTTCAATCTAGTAAATTTACTGATCTGGAGTGCTATCAGAAACAAGTATTCCCTTTGATGGTTCATAGGATACATATATATACTAACCAGATGGATCATCATAATTTAGTAAAGCTAGTAATAACATATATTCTCCACATATAGTAATTTTAAAATAAACTCAAACTTTGAAGTGACATGCTCAAAGTCAGCTAGAAAATGGTTGAGGTGAGACTAACATTTAGTCACGAGTTCAAAAGCAGTGCTGTTGAGTTACCTACTCAAAACACTGAAGTTGGGGCGCCTGGGTGGCTCAGTGGGTTAAGCCTCTGCCTTCGGCTCCGGTCATGATCTCAGGGTCCTGGGATCGAGCCACACGTCAGGCTCTCTGCTCAGCGGGGAGCCTGCTTCCCTCCCTCTCTCTGCCTGCCTCTCTGCCTATTTGTGATCTCTCTCTCTGTGTCAAATAAATAAATAAAATCTTAAAAAAAAAAAAAAACACTGAAGTTAAGTTTACCCATAATTAGGCACCACCTTGTTTCCATAATAAAAGAGTAGTAGTTTTGCTATCGACTAACTTTACTCATCTTGGGTTTCTGTTCATCTTGAAAGGAAGGACAGAATTACTTAACCGGGTTACAGTTGGAGCAGATTAGAAAATATACATGTACACAAACCTGGCATGTACCAGGTTTGTGTACCATGATAAACAATAGTTGCTGTATGATTTATATTTTTATGATTACATGTATATTTCTTGAAAAAAGTTCTGCAATACATGAGACTTGCAACTAATCAAGACCTCTTTATTTTACTTCTCTCAGGAAAGTTTAATGAATATGCTTTTTAATAATTTATTTCATAAAACTCAGGCTAATTCTTTCACTTCTTATTTTTTCCAACATTTAAATAACTCAGGCTTTATGAGTACTCAAAGAAGTTTTCCATTTGAGATTGTAAAATATACAGGCATATAAAATGATAAATTAGTACAACTAGGGAGTTTTGCCACTCTTAACTACCTGGTTCATCATTCACTCTTGCCATGATCTCATTCCGCTGCACCTCCTGGCTATCTTCCTAAACCTGATTCCGTTGATGAGTGACTTTATTTTGGACTTTTACAGTGTCACTGTTGGTACATCATTTCCAGTAATCACTGTTTGCCTCCACACATTTCAAGCAAGGGCAAAAAGTAGACCAGCTCTATGCTCTTCCCAGGCCATGAGAAACCACAGTTAGCCCAATATCCACTGGAAAAGAACAGGATTCAGAAAGAGTATCCTATTTTTTATGCCTATTCCCTGTCACCGCCCCCCACCCCTGCCAAATTCAAGCTGTATTCCATCTCCATTGTAGTTTTCCAGTTAAACTGAGCGTACTCAGACACAGGACAAAATATCAATGAGAGGGCTTAAATGACAGATGTTGCCTTGCAGAGAGGGTAGCGTGATCCCACCAACTGAAAAGGAGCTAGTGAAGCTTTCATAATTTTGAGGGATGGTTCATCACATTGCTCCTGAAGTTTGTTACACATACAGTTCATAGCAATTAAAAAAGAGACAAATGGGTTTCTATTTTAGTAATGTTTCTCAAACAGCCACAATAGTTGAAATGAAATATATATTTCCCATCCCAATTTTTGGACCTAACAGTATTAACCTCTTAATCGGATTTATATATCTACGCAAAGAGTGGGGATTCAAAATCTAATTCTGTAGGACTATTTCACACACAAAAAAATTTTTTTAAAGATTTTATTTATTTATTTGACAGACAGAGATCACAAGTAGGCAGAGAGGCAGGCAGAGAGAGAGAGGAGAAAGCAGGCTCCCTGCGGAGCAGAGAGCCCAATGTGGGACTCGATCCCAGAACCCTGAGATCATGACCTGAGCCGAAGGCAGAGGCTTAACCCACTGAGCCACCCAGGCACCCAAGCTTGTATTTATTTCACAAACATTTTAACATAATGGTTACATATTGCAATGATGTGATGAGTTCTGGAATATAAACCTAATGTAAAGAATCAAATATGAACCTGCTGCATGCCAGAATCCTTACCTAGACTGTATCTTTAAATTTTAGTAAAAATCCTGTGGCCAGCTTTTATCATTCATATTTTATGGGTGAGGAAACTGAGACTCAGTGAGGTCAATAAATTTCCACGATCACATAGGTGGCATCTGGGTGAAATGAGATGTTACATTGGGTTTATCTGATTTTAAAGTTCACATGTCTTTCATCACAGAATTAGGTCTTCCTGTTCATCTCTCACTGATTGCAAGGTGCCTCAATTAAAGGAAAGTATTGGCAAAACAGAGAATACACCAAAAATAGGCAAATGAAGAGTCTAAGTATGAAAACCTGAGGATATTTAACCTATAATTAATAATTCAGTTATTAATTCATTTATTCAATTAACACTTACTGAATACTAAATGTGAACCAGTCTCTGGGCTAGATGCTAAGGATCCAGAAAATTATTAAGATATAATCCATATCCTCAACAGCCTACTTAGTATTAAAGAGAGAGAAAAAAAAATAAATGCTGATATCCATGCAGTGCTAGTTATATGCAAAAGGTGCTATGGAAAAACAAAACTGGGACCTAATTCATCTCAAATGGAGTGGAACAGAATGGCTTGACCAAGGAGGCATTAACTGAACTCCTATTGCAAGACCCTAGGGAATTAAGGCTCAGATGAGGTGGAAAAGTATGTTGGGAGAGCAGTTAATTAATAGATAATATGGAAAACTCAATGGACGAGAGAGACTCTGTGGGGAGGGACAAAAGGAGAGACTCTCTAGGCAGGTTCCCTCCTGGGCATGGAGCCCCACATGGGGCTTGACCACAGGTCCCATGATATCACAACCTGAACCAAAACCAAGAGTTGGGTGCCTGACTGAGCCACCCAGGAGCCCCTGAATATTTTATGTTAGTTCTGTCAGCATATTTAAAACAAATAGCTATAATATTCAAGAAAGTAAATTTTAACTCGGTATAAGGAAGAACTTCAAAAACGTGTTCTGAAACATGAAGAAGCTACCCCAGAAGGGAAACTCTGGGTAGTGCTCAAAGAGAGGGAAGAAAGAACTATTATGAATGTCAAACAGGGAGTTCCAGCATCTTGCAGATCAGGGTTTGCAAACTCATATCCTAGGCAAGTAGCACAAATAACCGAAGCGTGTCCAGCAGTAATATAATATGCACCGCATGTGTCCTATCTATAATGGAAGGCGAGTTCTGTTCTGATTAAAGCCACAAGAAAAAATGCACACCCCTCTGTAGTTTCTGATCAGAAGCTCAAGAAAATTAGAAATAAGAGTTTTGCGGGAGATATCCAGCTTTTAAATACGGGCAGTTCAGTCAGAATTTTGAACGTGGTGAGGCCAAACTGTGGATTTGACAATGGAGTCTGACAGTTCCTGCTATGAGACTTAGGGTTCTTTCAACCTATGATCTCAAAATAAGTACTGTACTTCTCGGTGTTTTAATATATTAACAGGTTAATGTTCTCTTATATTTTTATTGGACCGTAGTATTTGCCAGCGACCAACCTACCCTTTGAATTGAATCTTCCAAAACCTTACTGCATTACACTCTCTATACTTGGAATAACGTCCCCACTCTGCTCGGACTGCTGAGAGCCCAGTAACTCTTTAAGGCCCAACTCACACCCAAAAGTTTTCCCAGATAACTTCAGGAAGAACAGAATTTTCATTTACCTTAAGTCAGCTAACAATTGTTTTCAGGCTTACTACATGTGGCTATATTTTTGAACTACAAACTCTTTGAGGATACTAGTGACTTACGTGATTTTATATCTTAAATGGTATTCTGTGTAAATTTAACGATTAGTAAATATTTCTTTCATGAACACCAAGGCAAATCTTGAAAGATTATGAAGCAAGGTAAACATTTTATGTCAAGACTCAAGCAAGGGAAATGTACAATACCTATTCTTCAGATGTTTCTTGAACCCTCAATGATAATAATAATCATTGTTATTGATCCTTTATGGTTTATAAATTCCTTTCAAATGTCTTCTCATTAACCTTCACAAGAACTCTTCAAGATCAGAGCGGAAGTTATTGTGACTAAAATCCCACCGAGTTAAAGATATCTGTGTAGAAAACATAGGAACCTATTTAGTAAGATGACTAAATTAAAGGTCACCTCATTTCTATACTTAGGTGCCTTCCTAGGAATTGAAATAATAGAGTTCCTCTACATAAAATCACACCAATTAAATATATGTAAATAGGCAATGCATACTGGCATCTTTTAGTAAACTACTGAGTTTCTGATATCTGGTGTTGCATCTAGGCATTAGCTGTGCAAATGTCCCCCATTGATCTGGAAGCTGTTGACTGTGTTTACCATATAATCATAACCATTAGCTTTTGATGCACTCTGACACTTAATATTTAGGTCCACTGGCATGTCTGATTCCACTTAACATTTTTTTCAAATATGAAAACTTGTTGAAAATATGTATCAAAATGTGATATAATGATTGCTTATCTATCAAAATTTTCATAAAAACTTACAAATCAGAAAAAAACACAACCCGCATAGATAACATTGTCTGATTTGGGGATCAGAAAAAATAATGACAGATAGGAGCCTCTGGCTATAAAGAATTTAAAAGGCAAATCTAAGAAGTGATTTTTTTTTTCTCCATTCCCTCAAATTGCATGAGTTGGCAAATCAACAATACTGCATTTCATTTCGGTCTTCACGTAATTTATTCACTGCTGCGAGGAGACAAGACCCTCTAGGGAATGTCCCAAATCTATGTAATGTTACCTCTTACTCCATGTTCCATTTAGCTATCCAGCTGACAGATGTGACAAAATTGCAAGTAGCTGGGCATCTCCCCCAACTGGGCCAAGAGAAGCAATTCCCACAGCTGCACACAAGAAAAACTGCAAATGATTCCATACTCAGGTTAAATTATTTCAAGTTAATTTGCACTTGAAGTTCTCTCTCCAAAGACACCTTTATTTCTCAATGCATCACAGAGCTGTTCTGGGCTGATTCTATTTAGGTTCACAACAACACTTCAGATTGGAAATCATCCAACATTGAAAGGAAGTACAAAGATTAAGGAATTTGCTGATTTCGGAAATGGTAATGTGAAAAGAGAGCAATGTTAATTATAGAAACTAACCGTTCTAATCATTTTAAATAGGTACCTAAAACTGGAGAATCAAATCAGGTTTTGAGTTAGATACCCCAAGTTTATTTTTTGTTTTATATAAAAACACGGCTTTTCAAAAAGAAGCACATCTGTACGTAGGTCCTTGAAATGCTACTGATCATTTTGTTTTCTGCATTTACAATGCCAGGATACCTAAACATTGCTAAGAGGCAGATAGCTAATTAAGAGCCAGAAAAGCCCAATACAGCAAATTTGCAGCAAGAAAATAAATGAGCCTGTGTCATACTAATAAGAGAGCATGACTTCTGCATTTGGGTGAGTTAGATGCTGACCTTGAGGCACGGAATTCCAAGTTCTATCTAAATCTGAGCACCACAGCCTCAGTCTTTAAAAGGCATTAGCTTCCCCCCGCCCCAATCATTTCTGATGGCCACAAAGAAGAGAAAATGGAGATAAGGATATAGTATAAAGTAAAATTAAACCGTATTGTGCTAGTATTATTATACTAAAATAATGCTTTTTATTCTTTCCTGAGAAAAACCAGGTGAAAATCCACTTTCTAGAAAAAACCTTTCCATAAAAAGTACTCATTTAAGCCTGGTATCTTTCAGAACGTCTAGCTTTTAGTACCGATTCTTAATTTTCTTATCAGTTTGTTTTAGGCTTTTTTTATTTCATGCCTACAAAGACTTAGTTTGATACACTTAAAGTAAAAGTGAATCTTGCATAATGCAGAAAGAATTCTTTAAAATTGAGCACATGAGTTATCCTAAAAGTTAATTACGGTGATAAAAATGTGTCCCAAATAAATGTTGCATGCAGATTTTGTTTTGTTTTGTTTTTTTTAATTCTCCTTCAAACTCACACTTAATTTTGAAATATACTAGTTTTGCTTTTTGGTGACAGTACTTCTGGGTGAAATCTGCAGCTTTCCACCTATGTTTCTAAAGTGTGACAGTTATCACCTAACTGACTTCTTGGGTCTCATGTAAATAGAATGTTATAAAGTGATTATAGTTGGTACCAAGGAATATATCAGGAAAGGCACTAAAGGTGAACACAGAGATGGTTGTTTTATCCCAAATATGCCTTGTGCTGCCCTAGACAAAAATCTAAAAATCTCACTTAATCAGGAGCAGAATCAGAACACTAGAGAGGAATAATGTTCTTAAAATTATATGGAGACAATATCTATTAATTAAATATTTTATGAACAGTTATATTCATTTTATTTGTAATAATTGGAGATTTACTATTTTAATAAAGTAACTACTTTCTGAAAGCCATAAGGCATACAACATGATAAAAACATGGACTCTGTTTTACAGGAGGTCTTCCGGTTGTAGAACAGGTCAAATAGATACCACTTGTTAGATCGATTGTTGGCAGGCTTCCAACTCATGAGATAACAGATGAGAAATTGATTAAATAATGTACTCTCTTTTTCTACAGTAATAGTGCAGGAACATAGTTAATGGCACTCATTTCACATACAAATGCACCATATGATACTGGAAATGTCATAACTGTTGGGTTTTTGAGTGAGTTTTGTGTAATTCTGTTTTTCCTCTATTAAAAATCCACGGGGGCGCCTGTGTGGCTCAGTTGGTTGAGCCTCTGCTTTTGGCTCAGGTCATGATCCTGGGAGTCATGGGATCGAGTCCTGCATTGGGCTCCCTGCCCAACAGGGAGTCTGCTTCTCCGACCCTCTTCCCTCTCATGCTCTCTCTCAGTCTCTCTCTCAAATAAATAAATAAAATCTTTTTTTAAAAATCCACATAAAGATAGTCAAATTTAAGACAAAGATTATTTCAAATTCACAATTAATATATATATGTTGGCTTCCGTGGAAAAAAATTAACAGCTCAATTTATAACCCAAACGGCAGGAACTTCACATTCAAAGTCTCTAAAAATTACCTTGTAGCTAAAACTGTAGCTGGAATGTTTTCACGTCCTTCCTGTTTACACAGCCCTTCCTGAAAGCAGATGAAGGACTAAATTGTCTCTCACAACCATTTCTGAAAATTGTAATAATTTATTTTGATCTTAATGGCAATCTCATGTTGAGATTGTTGTGGCCTGGATTTCATGGCTGTTTGCTCTCCCTGCCTTATCTACCTAATAAAATATTCCCGTATTCATGATTGCTTCACAGCCCAGGGAAAAATAACAGACTTCATCTACAAGTAATCCTAGTTTCTCACTGGAAAAAAAAAAAAATTGGCAATTTTAAAGAACTGTTTGTATTTAAATGCATATGCATAGGTTGTTGCATTGTTCTCTTTAAAGAAATGGAATCCTTAATTTTATTATTAATGGTATTTTACAAGAACATGAAAAATATCCTCCCTTTTCATATTCCAGTTTGTGAACTGTTTTTGTAATTTTTATTAGTGTTAAAAATGGGTTTGTATAATTTAAAATAGTGATGTTTGTCCTAAAATTTGAAAACATTATAAAATGTTTGCGGGTCCTAGCTGGATGTGTCAAGATGAGCACACCACTTGAACTCTTAAAAAACACACACTGTGCTTTATAAGGTAGGGTGTTTCAGACCAAGATAAATCAGATCACGCATACAGCATACAGTAAATATATTCACAGGGCTTTCATATACAATTCATCCAGATTTTCAACATGCAGATCCTTCTTTAAAGATGTGTACAAATCGTCTGAAGATTCATGGACACGGGTTGGTTATTTATTTTTCCTTCTGAGTTCTGCAATGCATTTGTTTCATTCTCTGAATTTTCCAAACAGTTTTTCTAAGCCATGTACATCATGACAAGTTGCTAGAAGGATATTAAAAATAGGAAATAAGGAAAAATATTTCAAATTCCATAAAGGTCTTTATCTCAGCTATACTCCACTTGGAAATGGAAGAAACTCTTCTATAGAAACTGTTGGGGTTTTTTGGTTGCTTTTCAGAGTGAAGTGTTTTAAGGACTTTACTGTGCAAAGGAAATCATGTGGGATCTGGTCAGAATGCAGACTGACCGACTAGGTCTAGGTCTGGAATGGACATTGAGCATTTCCAACCACATTTTGAGTTTCAAGGCTCTCGGTGACAACGTTTATACTCTTTCGGCCTACTTGCCCAATACCTATAAACCAGAAGAGCTCTCTCAGACTTCATTTCTGATAGCTGGCTCACGTGACAATAGGTAGGCTGGGGAGGGATACACTTTCTGAACCAATCCCCCCTTCTCTCTCTCTCAATCTCTCCCTCTGCCGCTCAGACCTGAACTGAAGCACACCTGAGACCACATTCCTCCCAGGAGAGGTCTTCTCATGCCATGCTCTTGGCTATACCCCGTCATCTCCAGGCCTCAACTCTGACTGCAGCGCAGACTCATTTTCCAGGTCTGCGGTCTGTTTCATGCTTCTATGTTCTAGCTCTACAGAGCGAAACAGTTAAGATCACTACAGTTAGTAAATATATAGGACTGTATTCGTTCTCCACTGCCATAGAGCAAATCACCACAACGACAGCACCGTCAAACAACACCCATCTGTTTGTTCTCACTTCCATAAACCTGAAGTCAAGCATGGCATGGCTGGGTTCTCTGTTCAGGGTATCAGGAGACTGAAATCAAGGGTCTGGGGAAATGCACTACTAGGTTCATTCCAGTTATTACAGAATCAAGGTTCCCGCTGCTGCCGGTCCTTACTTTCTTGCTGGCTCTGGGTAGGAGATTACTCTCAGGTCTTTTCCCATCTTTTTCTCTATCATCAAGGCAGTAATGGCACCTTAAAAGCTGCCTGTGGTTTGAATCTCTGACTTCTGCCACCAGCCTGAGAAAGCCCTCTGCCTTTAAAAGGTTCATGTGACGTTGTCAGGCAGACCCACCTGGATAAATCTCCATATTTTAAAGTCAGTTGAATTTGAATTTTAATTATATCTGCAAAATCTCTTCACAGCAGTACCTACATTAGGGTTTGATTGAATAACCCATGACTGAGAATCTGGAGGAGCCGTTTTAAAATTCTGCCCAACCAAGTTAAATAATTCTTTGTGTTTCAGTTCCTTCATCTGTAAAGGAGGATAAAATGAATATCTATCTTACAAAATCTCTGCGACA
Organism: Lontra canadensis; assembly: GCF_010015895.1. NCBI lineage: Eukaryota > Metazoa > Chordata > Mammalia > Carnivora > Mustelidae > Lontra > Lontra canadensis. The sequence continues at coordinate 54,566,467 of NW_022630996.1, read as the reverse complement.
ATCAAATATTAGATCACTAGCTGTTTCATGCCAGGTATTCAATCCCTATTACCTACAATTACTATTATCAATATTATGGTCATTGACATCTCTTGTTTCTTTAAACTTATTCCCGTCTCTGGTACTAGATTAGCTCTGTGTAATTTTTCTTAGCTTTTTGAGATGGAAACTTGGAACTGTGTCTGTTCTGCTTTCTGGAAACTCTGAAGAAGCAGCAGTCTGAATGGCTCAGTTTCCCCCACGTGAGTGAGCGTGTGCTCTGCACACACAAGCATTCACACTTCAGGCAGTGTTTGAACTCTGGTGCCGACGAGGCTAGAAACCCCTTCCCAGACTGTCTTAAATGCCTAATTACAGAGGAGCACATCTGCAAATGATGAGACAAGGCTTCAAATGAACACACACACACATACACACACCTGTGCTTATCATTATTCCTGCTCTGCAGCTTAGAAACTTTAGGATCCAAGAGATTTATGTCAGAATAAAATTTTATTCTGCTATAGAAAGTTTATTTTACTATGCCCAATACATGGCAGCCCCAGAAGGAAAACCCGGCCAATGGAGATTCAACGTCCCTGGCTTTTCCTGTCATGTCACTGCCTCTCTCGTTAATCGCAACAGACCAGTTGCTATTCTTCTGGAATTCATATTTGCCATTATCTGAAGGAATACAGATTTTTTTATTTTTTTTAAGATTTTTTATTTATTTATTTGACAGAGATCACAAGTAGGCAGAGAGGCAGTCAGAGAGAGAGAGAGAGAGAGAGAGAGAAGCAGGCTCTCCGCTGAGCAGAGAGCCCGATGCGTGGCTCGATCCCAGAACCCTGGGATCATGACCTGAGCCGAAAGCAGAGGCTTTAACCCACTGAGCCACCCAGGCGTCCCGGAATACAGATTTCTTAACACAAGATGTCCTACTACGTACTAGGATAGTAGGTGTCTTAATGCCTTATATGCAGTTGGCATTTAATAAATTTTTGTTCAGAGAATATTAAAATTAAATATACATTGTGAAGTCTGACCGTACTTGGGCCTTCCCCCTCCCTTTGATTTCACATATACCTATTATGTTGTCCTAATGCTCTGATCAAATAGACTCTGATGGACAATAAGACCTCTGGAAATGCACTGAACCAATTAACATGCTTCATATAGCATATCATTTTTGAGAGAGGAGCAAAGCTGTCAGATCAGAAGCTTCAGTTAAAGACATCCCCCTCTATTTAGTGCAGTGAAAGAAGAATAATTTCTTACACTGAAACTGGAATTAATTGGAGTATAATTGGCAACAGATACTGACTTGACCTGAAAACAAAACAGGCTTCAGAATCATTAGATTATCACTTAATTAGTGGTATCTTTGAACTATAAACCAATCTTTACATTAATTCTATACACAGAACAAGTATTTAACTGAGAGGAACAAAGCACTGGAAACCCTCATTAGGGTCCCTAATATAAGTGGGAAAAACATAGTTTCCACCTACACTAAGTTATTTAAACTTTTAATCAACTTTAAAGCCAAGCTGCAAGCAATGAATCATGGGTACACCATTACTCCTAATAACACAAGGCTGCCTGAAATCCAAAATCCTCAGCATTTTCAAGTTGAACATGGGGATAAAATAAGAAATACGGTACTTTTAAGATATAGAAAGTAACAGTAGATAATAACACACCTTGGTACACCTAAATAGAGCCTACTGTTAATGGAATTACAATGTTCTCTTCCCAGATAATGCACAAGATATAATTAAAGTGACTTAACCTTGAGGGGAACAGGGATATAGGTGGAGCATCTGCCGTAGAGCAATGTCTCTTTGCAGAAGGTCTTTGATGGACAAGGCGAAGAGGAGGGGGGATAGAGACCTTTATGTTTCTCAGTGGTGTCTGGATCCTCAGAAAGATCACTACAAGGCTGGTTCTGCCTCTAACTTTGTACAATTTCCTCAGCCTCCACCTGTTTTTGCCAATTTGCTTGCATCAGTTGAGCTTCCCTCACTTGCACCTAGAACTCCATCACCTCCATCATCCAGTCACTCCAAAGTCATGCCCTGGAGTTAAAAGCCAATTTTCATACAAAATCACCAATTCCAGGGTTATGCTTTCTAAATATGATTTCATTATCCTCCAGCTGGATTGTTCAACCTTCCCCACTACAAAATTACTTTCAACTTCATTAGAATGCTGAGTAGAATCACTGCTTTGATTTTCTCACATTTTTCCTCAACTATTTTTAATATAGCACCCTAAGATTTCATTAGTGGCCTTGCCAATACCCTAGTATCTTTTTTTGTGCATTTTCTCCACACCTACACTGGAGATTCCCAGAATTGCTGGGAGATTAAAAAAAAAAAAAAACCACCAAAAAACTCACCAGCCAGATTGCTTTCATTATAAATTCATGATCATTATCTTTGTATCAATTGTGCAAATCATAACGTTTTCTCCAGTCAGTCCTGGGACAAATATCCCAAAAAGATGAAAAGCATTTTAAATATTCTCCAAACTCTCATCAAACTTACTCTTTAGTTCCAGGATATAAACTTGTCTCATACTTCACAGCAGAACGGAACACCATGGCACAAATTTCACTTTTCTGTTACCAACCTACCAACCTGTCACTGTTTCAATTTTTGCATAGTGATTAAGAACCTGGGCTTTGAAGGTGGGCTCCTCCACTTATTTATGGATGCATTAGACCTGTTATTTTCTGTAAGACTCAGTTGCTTCATCTACAAAATTGGAATTGAATGTTTTCTATTTTACTGAGATGTTACAATGATTAATCATGTAAAGTGCTTCATATGGAATGTGGCACATGACAAGTTTCAATAAATAATTAAATTTTTGTTATTATTATTATTTTGTGAAATGACTCTCTTTCCCTTAACTTCTGTTTCTTTCAGTAGACAAAGTTTCTCACCCACCAAAAGGCCAAAGCTTCCACACATATTCTGACTCTATCCACTTGCTTTCACTTTTGTGAACTGTGTTCAGTGTTAAGCAATCATTCACTGTGAAAGGTCTTCATAAAGGGCAGTGTTTACCAACTGTTGGAGGCAATCCTGCCTCCCCAGAGTGGGGATGCTGAGGCTAGCTTGGGTCCATGAATCATCGGTGAACTTTGGATGTGATGTTTCTCTTTCCACTCTCTTCCTAGGGAAAAGGCCGACAGCTTAGTCTAGTCATGGCTCATGAATGAGAAAAGGTTAAGAAACTATTGTTCCATAGCTTCTGAGACCTGTGGAGGCATAATTTGCCAAGATTTGTGGTAGTTTGGGAACTCTTATTATATGGCACCATAAAGAAAGTCAAATAATTTAACATGCTTCATTTAAAATAGCTCTCCACAGAAAAAAACATACTGTGAGTGGGTACTTTACCTAAGCTAAGTTTAATGGCTGTGCCATATTTTAAATGCTAATCATTAATTGACATTTCAGAATGAAGTGACTTTAAAAAATATACTCAAGTACTATGACTGATTTAAGGAAGTGATTAATTCCCCATGCAGGGAAGGGAAGAATAAAAGCACTGTTGAGTTACTGCATGTAATTTGAAAGTATTTGTCATTGTCACACTGACAGTTTGAGATATCATCAAATATTGGGAAATTAACTGCTTAAACCTATAGATATAGTGCACTAAGTAAAATAGAAAGCCTCGTGATGATTTTATTTGCTTAATAAGAATCACAGATCTAGTTAACGTAAAAGCATGTTTAGGCTGCTGAGGTGAGTAAATAGCATATACAAAGCTCAAAAAGTCACTACGGTAATTTTTAAAAATCTAATATAAAAGTGCTTCCAATTTTAAATCAGCCAGGCCTCAGTACATCGTCCATCTACTTCTGAAAGACGATACAGTGATAGCCACATTAATTAGGTGTTGTGGTGATCCCAGCAATCCTATTTTCCTTTCAGAGGCACACGGGACTTTGATTTCCTCTTCACTTGCCTTTCAATCAGCCTGGGCTTACACTGTGTCCCCCACTTCCTTATATCCCTTCCACATTAAAACAAAAAATAAGAGGAGATACACTCTCAAGGTGGGAACTGAGAGATGCAGGAGATTTATTACCTTTTACATTCTCATTTATTTTTATAATAAAATTGTTCTCCATTTGAGGTACATGTCATTGGACTTGGTTTAGTGGGCAAATACTCATTTTCTCCTATGGGAAAATGTTTCTGGAATACAACAACCCATGACAAATTAATACCTTATCTTTCATGGTTCAAAAACCTCATCTGTATAACAAAATTATTGTTATTTTGTGTTCCAAACACCTATCACACAGTAAGACTTCAAGCTGGCCCTTAATATAGACTGTGTGAATAAAATGAGCGAGCACACGTTACAACCTAAGAATGCACACAATTATCCAATTCTCAACAATAGCATTTCTATTATTACGATCTCCATACTCTATAAATGGTCAGGTTATGCTTGTTACTAACAATACTCTGAAGCCACATTGGTCTGGTTCTAAAAAATTTCAGAATTACCGTATTTTATGCTTGACAATCGATCTAAGAAGGTTCTTCCATATAGACAGTATCTACACATATTATCATCAGACACCATATCTACATTAAAATGTGCTAGTAACAAGGCACCACACTGCGATTTATACACACATCTCTTTTTGTTACAGCTAGAGCCACTGTGTTTCATCCCAGTGTCAACCCAAACGCTATGGTTTTGGATACAAATGCAGACTAAATATTTATAAAACTAAATGCTACTTTCAATGGGGTACAGATGACATTTAAAAGCAGCAATTGCACAATGAGCTTGTGGAAAAGCACACAAAGAGATTTTAGAGGCTGCAATTACTCAGGAATTTAAGAAGTTGCAGTAATTTGCAAAAAATACCCTTTGTCTTACGGTCACTACACAACCTTCTTTCATTTACAAGGTCAGTTGATTAAGACAGGACACATGTATTTTATTTGAGTTCAATAGTACAATAACATCTTGAACTTTCTTCATTTAGGTTACTCTTTATAAAAATTCCTATTGCTTCAGTTTTGTATAAATTTTAAAGGATGCTATTTAAAAACAAAAATATCAACCACTTAGCAGGAACATATTTGCTTCTTAAAACAAGGCTCATCAAAAACCAGGTGAAACAATATAAAAGAGAGGAAACGTGTTCTGATCACTTTCAAAGATTAAACCCAAGCTTAACAGAAAATCATTAAAATACATTTATCAGAGCCTAAACAACTAATAACTTATTGGTAAATGAGTGATCAGTCATCTTCTTGTCACTATCTGAACACAGCAGATCCAGGCAATCCACTCAGCTCTAATTCAGGGCTTTTCAGCTTGTTCTTTGTATGCAAGAAGAGTTTATCACTGATGTGATTTCTCTTTCTTTATTTTTAAAAACATGAACCAAACAGGTAGTCTACAGTTGCCTAGAGAAAACTCTGTCCACCAAACATGCACCTGGTTTAAGAATAAAATGGAAGGAGTTTCCAAAATAACTGAACCACTGAGCTAAGGGAGTTACACTGAGCTTAGAAAATGAGGTCATTCTTTCTGTCCCTGAGGCAGGGCAACCACTTTGAAAGAGACCTCTGAATTCTCATCTCTAGCCATGACATTGTTAGTGTTTCTGATTCCTTCCACTGCTTTCCTTTGAATTCATGCCCAAGTAGCTGTAAGTCACAGTGGAACCACAGTCGGAAGGTAATAACAGTGTTTGTCTTTAAAAGTGTTTAGCCCTCCTGGTTTGAATGTTGCCTCTCAGTTATGAAGCTATTAATTTTTTACAGACCTTCTGTTTACTGCCACACCTTGCTTCATATGCCAAGTGTGTTGGCTACTTGCTGAACGGGTACATGTAATTCTGTTGGGTTTAGGAATCACGAAAGTGTGGGCATTTATTATTAAGGGGAGGCCCAACTGATTTTTGTTTTGCCATTTGCTAGCTAAAATCAATACATTCTATCATCATAATCTCTGCAAAACCTTGGATTGTGTGTGCCTGGCAGGGAAAACCATCAGAGAGACTAAGATCTTCCCCAGCTGTAGAGATACCTCATTTTTGTTTTTAATTAATATAAAATGCACATCGAAACCAGAGGCTTCAAGACCCAAAGGAATCTGTTCTAAAGCCTTCAGCAGCGTGTGATACACTCTCATTTCCATGTCTGCATTCTTCAATGCTTATTAGATTTTTCTTCGAAATTCATTTGGCTTGGGCCACAAGAATTCTTGAAAGTGAAAGAAGCTCATAAATAAAATATTTTATTCAAGGAACTTTTTGTTTTCTACTTATTTTTTCCTAACAGACCGTCAAATGTTTGACTATGCATATTTCATCTCTTCCCCTCCACCATGATTTCTTAAACCTAAAAATAGTGCCCATAAGTTGGTTAAGAAAATAGCATGAAGCTGAATCAAGGTGAGGAATGCCAAGGGGTCACTGAACTATCCCTTCCAATTTCCCCCAGGTTGTATTCTTTTTTACCCCATTTCTGTAACAGAATTCCAGCTTCTTTGCCTAGTCGCAATTTATTAATCTTCAAAACACCTGGCTTCAAGCCTGGACTTAAGCTAACAAACAAGATATTTGGTTCATTACAGAGATAACATAGGGACAATACTATAATTTAGTACTCAGAATTAAACATTTATGATTATTCCTGTAACTTATGTAGATATATCTGCTATAAATCAGTGGTACTTTATAATCATAGGTACCATTAAAACATATTTCATTTTTTAAAAAACATATGCTCACGTTTTCTACAGATTTGAGAATGTTTCCATAGGTTTGAAAAAACAAAATAACTAACAACAACCAGAAACTATAAACATGTACTGTTTGCTTCGTAGCATATTTGTCTATGAGTGTATTATATTCTATTGAGGGTACAAAAGAACAACATCCCTGGGATGTAGGAAACAACTAATAAAAACAATAAAAAATCAACTTGTGACAATAAAGTCTAAATGAATATAAAACCACATGACCTTTAAAATAAATCAATCATTTTTCAGAAACTAGGTCTTTTGGCTATTACAGCTGAAACTTTTGAGTAGATATCTTCAAATTTCACTCTAGCTCTGAACTCTTGAGCCATTACATTTTATCTACTTACTCTAATCCAGGGACTTATGCCTTCTCTGAATTCAAAAGTTTTGGATCACTCAGCTGACAGTGTTCTATTAAGCATCATTTCTTGTATTACGGTCTAATATGTTGTATTCTAATATGCTAGTTCCATAGTCATTAACAAATAGTTACCATGGGTCAACTAAGCATAGTCTTTAAGGAGTTATATGACTATTTGATGGCTAGACATTGTATGTAAGCAGATAAAACAAATCAACATAGGAAACATAATGGAAATCTGAGCAATACATGATCAATGGCACGTGAATAATCAAGAAACTTATTATAAGGAAAATTCAGAAAAAGAAGAAATTAAATAGCCTTCCTTTATTTTGAACATCTTATTTACTAAAATCTGTATTAAGTCTGGGAAAATGAAAATGAATAAAATATGACCTGCTGTCATGGAAATCACTAGTACAACCTGAGCTAGTCTATGGCAAAGACAAGGCTATAGGGTTTCTGAACTATTTGTTCAGAATATTTAAGTCTTTGCTTTGTTGCAGGCTGTCTGTTCAGGCTGCATGGGTTCAATGTGACATGTATCTTTATATTCCCCAAAGTGCCCTGTACACAGTAGGCACTCAATGGAAAAATGATTGATTCTCTTTACCACATGAATTTATACCCACAAATGCCCTACTATAGCCAGATCAGCCGTAGATAATCAAAATCTACTGGTATGATTTACACACCACCCGAGTGTCAGGGCTGCTGCGCTTTCTAACTTACCAGTCTAATGATTTGGCCTGGTCAATGAGTTATGGTGAATTGAGTCACTCATGATACCAGTTTGATTTTATGGCCATAACTCATTCGTATGGAACTCATATGGAAGAAACCAGAAGGGATATCTTCTCTAACCATCTTCAACTGCTGGCTCTTTGGTCTATATTTCAGTCTGAACCTGATATATAAAAAAGAACAAGGCCTTGATGCATATGAAGTAATTCAACTTAATTTTGAGTATGGTATATTAAATACCTTGAACTAATTTACTTGAGTATGGTGTATTAAATAACTTCGAGTATGGTATATTAAATACCTCCAATACATGGAGGCTGCAGAAAATGGCTCTTTTTTTAATCAACAGGGAAATAAACACTTAGATTGAGAAGGTAAATCATGACTGGAAAGTCACAGACAGGACAGCAAGTTCATTTTTCAGGAAATGCACTATTTTCTGCTAATTAAATCCTGCTAACTTTTCATGTGAGATGAAAGCTGAAAGTATCCTGGCTTCTGAACAGGATCAAAGCAAATGTGCTTTTTTATTTGGACACAACTTCCTACACCCAGGCTTGCTGGCCACTAATTATTAAAATGTCAAATAAAATATATGTGCAATCTACAAACTTCTTTAGTGTCACTGTTGCCTAAAGAGTTGTGAATTTACAGTACAAGCTTAGTTTTATAATTTGACTCTACTGAAAACACAAATAATTGAATAAACACAGTTTAGAAAATTGAAGGGTCTGTTATATGCATCAAAGGGATGGTTTCAAAACTTTAGCAAGCATCAGAATTCCCTGGAAGCTTGTTAAAACATATATTGGTTGGCTTCACTCCAAGATTTTTTGATTTAGTAGGTCCGGGATGAGGCCTGGGAATTTGTAGTTCTAACAAGTTCCTAGGTGCTACTGATGCTGGTAGGCCATGGAACAGGACTTGAGAACTACTGCATCGATGATAAATTAAATACATTTTACAAGAAAAAAAGAAAGAAAGAAAATTTTGATGGAATTATTGCTCAGGGACATTTTAATTTCAAATACATGTACTTCCCACAATTCGTCGTTCTTGTAGACCATTGGGAGAACCTAAATTAGATTTCCCAGTTACTCTGATTTTGTTTCATCCACTCATCAAAGCTAAGTCTCAGAGATGAAATTCAGCAATGGGTAGTATAAATCTTCATCTACAGAAACACGCAAAAATTTTAACCTGCAAGTCTGAAGCAGGTGGAGGCCAGAATTACTTGAGTTATTTGAGGGTAGCTATAAAATCCAGGATAGATATTCCCTGCTGAACTCTTGCATGCAGAATTAAAAAACACTTCTTCAGTTCTAATGCAGAGAAGATCCGTATGCTGACCTACTTCTCAAGAAAGCATGACTGATCAAGGTCCCAAAATGGTCTGAGGATAAGTGCTTTATTATTTCACCTAAGAAACCAAAATATGTATTTGTGTTATTAAATTTCTGTTTGTTACATGCCCCTATTTGTAGACTATCATCCACTTTAAACCATCAGGGTATTATGTAGGTCATATAAAAAATGGGAAGAGAGGACAATGTATAGCTGAATGTAAGTTCTGGTTTCTAATTGCCTCATGTTGGCTATTCAAATGTTAATGGTGATTGTTACTGTATTTGATAAAATATTTATTAAACAGTTTGAAGAGAGAAAACAAAATGTATGCATTAAATGGTCACAAATATGCTTATTAAGTAATGTGTGTGTTAAATAGTTTTAATTCAACAAAGATTCTTCAGTTTACTTTCTATGTAGAAAAGCTTTAGGAATATTCTAGAAGATAGCAGACTGTCTTTTATTCTCCAACGACTGCTAAAAATTACTGGAAAGTTGAAGGAATAGAAATCAATCAGATAAGCAAATGTGTTCTAAGTATTCAAACACACAGGCAAAGAATTCTTGATGATTTTGTGTTTCAGTCATTTCAAACCATGGGTCTGTCCTCTACTCCATGTACTTACTATAAATGAAGGCATTTACAGAAGAACATAAAGGGCCTACTCTTGAATCACATACCCCAGAATTCAAAGGAATCCTAATGATGAGTTGTGTCCACACCCCAGGTGAACATGACATTCATATGACCCAAGTAAAGGTTCTAAAACGCTGCTTCAATCTTAAGTCTGATGTTACTTGTTTATAAGACTCTCTCTATTCTTATATTTTTTTATATTAAATTCACACTTATACTGTCATGTTTTAACATTCTCAAATTCCTCATCAGGGAAGGGGCACTCTGCCTGGCTACCAGGTAAGACTATGATTAGGATTATGTGAAATAATGAATGTGAAGCTCTAACACATGGCACAGTGTAGGTCATATACATCGTAATTTTTGTTAAGGAAAAATGCAAAACAAAACAAAACACTAGCTGGTTATAACCCAGTAAGAATCTGCAGAGGCCTGTGACTCCAATGACTGGCAGACAACTGTGTCACACTCTAAGTTTATTCCATGGGTAACAAATCCAAGCAAGAGAAACGTGGTCAAGTAATATGTGAATACCCCAGTTGAGAGAAGAACTGTTTACTTAACCACCTTTGTATTCACACCAGTAAAAGCCTCAAGACTATCTGCGAGAGGTTCACTTATTTTATTTGGATTTCTCTTTTTGGTCACCAGAAGCTATCTATTTTTAAGTCCTCTAGCTAGGGAAAAAAAAAAAAAAGAGATAAGAAAAGATAGAAAAAAGAAAAAAAAAGAAACAAAATGCTCAGCTGCAATCTTCTTTTCAGTTAAGAAGTCAATACATGAAGAAAAATGTTCAGAAGAAACCCTTATACAGGAAACCATGTAAATATGGATGGGGAGAACTACAGACCTTGTGTCTGTGGTATGTTTCCAGATTACCCTGCTGCTGATTACTGGGACTATTATAAATGGTACATTTAACCAGAGAGAATGATGACAGCCTCATACAAAATGACAGGTCCATTTACATCCCTGGGTGATGGGCTGATTGGATGTATTAAACACTAATATTACAATCCACAGTGTACTACTGTAGCTAGAGATTATTCATTACTAGCTTGTGCTTGGACTTGTAAATCATAAACAGGTAATCATGAATGAGGGAAAAGAAGCAGTTTCTTCCTCTCATCATACAAAATGCCATTCCACTTCAGAGTTAATAGATTATACAGATGTCACCTAACCTTTACTGAAATCATTTGCTTCTTGAAAAGGTCAATATTTTGATATGACACAAATATGATCATTAATCTAGGTATCAGACTTTAGGTATTCCCCTTGCCCTGAAATACCACTATTTTCATTTCCTATAAGAACAGCTATTTGGCCAGATCTCAAGTATCCATGACCCAGGTGAACTTGATGCCACGATGGTGGAAGCAGAGTGTCAGACTGGCTGCATGAACATTAGACTCTACGTCTATTACTTACAAGTGTCTTCTATTTAATCTTAACATCAAGTCCCATGACCAAGAGGAAATAAATGATAGAAGTTTCTGAATGTAAGTTATTGTAGAAATAAAACCTTTTTGTTTTCCATGTAAAATCCTCAGTTTCCTCCTAAGTTTCTTAACGTGTAAGTCAAGGCAAAGGACATAATTCACACACAAAGTAGATGGTAATCCCAGAACCTAGATGAATTTAAGTCCCTTTCAAACTTGAACATTCTAAGCCTAGGAATAAGTTTCAAATTCTTCTTTCCTTTGAAGTTCCATAGCATTACATCTCTACTTGACCCTGATCAATGATTCATCTTTGTGTGCCCATGCAAATCTAGAGAGTGACTGAACAGACAGATAATCTTCTTAAATCCTCCAAACACAGAATGCCTTCATCTGTATCTCTAAAACGATGTATGGCTCATCTTAACACAGTGTGCATAGCACTTTGCTTCTGAGCCAGTGAGCAGTCAGGTAAAGTCATAGTCACGCAAAACTCAATTCCTGAGACAGGCATTTTATGTTTCCCTTCCATTCCTCAAAGGGTGGAGGTTGGGGGGAGAGGGAGTGGGGAGGGAAAAAAAAAAGCTTCTCTCACTTTTTAAAGCTCACGTTTACACTTACATTCCTTTCCTCTCCAAAAGACTTTTTCTTTTTGCCTAAGAGATGCCATGTTACAGTAGTAACTGCCAGGTTTTTGTTTTTTGTTTACTAAATAAATTGATGGCTGCGGCATCTAGGTGGATCAGTTTGTTAGGTGTCAGACTTTGAATTTCCGCTCAGGTCATGATCTCAGGGTCATGGGATTGAGCCCGGAGTTGGGCTCCATGATGAGCAGGAGTCTGCTTGAGATTCTCTCTTTCCCTCTCCCTCAGTCCCTCCCAGGCAACAAAGGTGGGTATGTGCACACTCTCTCTCTCAAATAAATAAATCTTTAAGAAAAAAAAAAAAAAAAGATTGCTAAACTCTTTGTCATAAATAACACTCCTTTAACCCAAGTTCTGAGAATGAGGTCTGAATTTACTATCATCATGCTTCTTCAGCTTACTTCATTATGCTCCTTCACCATTACTCATGAGGTCCTAAGTAAGTATATGCAGAATATGGGCAAAATTCCTGGACAAAGTAATTGATAAAATCTTATTACAGGTATCAGGAAGTGATTTTAGGAACATTGTATGCATGGGAAATTCCAAGTTTTTTCTTCAGGATAAAGGAAAAAATGGACTTCGATATATTTTAGAGGTCAAATGATCACATTTCTCAGTCTAGTTGGCAACCTCCTAAAAATTCAACTGAAGTCAGGCATTCCCTTGTCATTTAAACTTTGTAATTCTTATTAGTGGGTCCTGAACTCTTAACATGCTTCAGATTACATTAAAGGGAATGCTGGTAATACAGTCTTTCAAACGGTGACATCCACTAGGTGGATCAAGGTCAGTCTGCCTAGAAAAGTGAATAGAACAAAACAGGGAAAAAAAATAAAAAAATTCCAGGGAAGATGGCAGAGTCAGAGTATACTAAGCTCACCTCATCCTACAAATATAATCAAATAATACCCATATCAGTGTAAATAACCCAGAAAACAACCTGAAGATGACAGATTGGACTCTCCACAACTTAAATATATGTATATCTATAAAAATAAGTCAAAGGAGTCACAAAATGAAATGTTGTAAAGTATGACGCCATATACCTAAAATGGGGGGAGGAAGAAAGAATGGGTTCAAACTTAAGAGACCACCAACTTAACATAAGGTGCCATATGCATAAAATGTTATGCACAAACCTAATGGTAACCATAAATTAAAAACCAGTAACATATATACAAAAAAATAAAGAGAAAGAAATGCAAGTATATCACTAAAAAATAAGCATGCAAACAATGAGAGCAAGAGAAGAACGCATCAGAGAAGAACTATAAAAACAACCACAAAATAACAAAATGACAATAACTACACACCTATCAATAATTAATTTGAATATAAATGGACTAAACATTACCATCAAAAGACATAAGGTGACAGAATACTTAAAAAATCAAGACCCATCTATTTGCTATGGGTAAGTGCTCATTTCAGACCTAAGACACATGTAGATTGAAAGAGATGGGATTGAAAAGTATCTATCATACAAATGGAAGTAAAAAGAAACACAGGGTAGCAATACTTACATAAAACAAAGCAGACTTAAAAAAAAAAAAAAGACTCTAACAAGAGACAAAGACGCACACTTTATAGTCACAAAGAGGACAATCCAACAAGAAGATAAAACAATTGTAAATATTTATGCACTCAATATGGAAGCACTCAAATACATAAGGAAGCTAAAAAAATAATAATAAATAAAGGAAGTAACTGACAGTAATGCAATAGTAATAGGGGGTTTTAACACCCTATTTACATCACTGGACAGATTATCCAAGCAGAAAAATCAAGAAAAGAGTGGCTTTGCATGACACATTAGACTAGATCAATCTAATAGATATGCTCAGGACATTCCATCCTAAAATAGCAAAATGCACATTCTTTTCAAGTGCACGTGGAACATTCTCCAGAACACATGGCATATTAGGCCTCAGCAAATTCAAAAAGATGAAAGTCATACCATGCATTTTTTTCTGACCAAAACACTATGAAACTAGAAATCAACCACAGACCCCCCACCCCCCCCACACACACACAGAGGTCTGGAAAAAACACAAATACATAGGGGTTCAGTAACATGCTACTAAACAATGAATGTGTCAATCAAGAAATCAAAGAGGAAATAAAAAAGTACATGGAGACAAATGAAAATGAAAACATTTTAGTCCCAAATCTTTGGGATGCCACAAAAGCAGTTCTAAGGGGAAAGCTTATATCTATATGGGTCTACCTCAGGAAGCAAGAATAATCTCAAATAAACAACCCAACCTTATACCTAAAGGAGCTAGAAAAAGAAGAACAAACGAAAACCAGTAGAAGGAAGGAAATAATAAAGATTAGAGCAGAAATAAAAAATAAAATAAAATAAAATAAAAACTAAAGAAAAACAATAGAACAGATTGATGAAACCAGAAGCTGAATCTTTAAAAAGATTAAAAAAAAATTGATAAACCTTTAGATAGACTCATCAAGAGACGGAGAAGACTCAAATAAACAAAATCAGAACTGAATGAAAGAGGAGAAATTACAAGCAATGCCACAGAAATATAAAAGATTGTAAGAGAGGGTGCCTGGGTGGCTCAGTGGTTTAAAGCCTCTGCCTTTGGCTCAGGTCATGATCCCAGGGTCCTGGGACTAAGCCATGCACTGGGCTCTCCACCCAGCAAGGAGCCTGCTTCCCTTCCTCTCTCTCTCTCTGCCTGCCTCTCTGCCTACTTGTGATCTCTGTCTGTCAAATAAATAAATAAAATCTTTAAAAAAAAAGATTATAAGAATATTATGAACAACTCTAGGCCAACAAATGGACAACCTAGATAAAATGGATAAATTTCTAGAAACATATAGCCTCCAAAAACTAAATCAGGAAGAAACAGAAAAGTTGAACAAATGAATTACCAGCAAAGAAATCGAATCAGTAATCAAAAAACTCCCAACAAACAAAAAAGTCCAGAACAGACGGCTTCCCAGGTGAAATCTACCAAACATTTAAAGAAGAGTGAATACCTATTTTTCTCAAACTATTCCAAAAATAGAAGAGAAAGGAAAGCTTTCAAATTTATTCTATGAGAACCAGCATTACCCTGATACCAAAACCAGATAAAGACCCTCAAAAGAGAGAACTACAGGCCACTACCTCTAATGAACACAGATGTAAGAATCCTCACTGAAATATTAGCAAACCAAATCCAACAATACATTTAAAAAAAATCATTCACCACAATCAAATGGGATTTATTCCAGGGATGCAAGTACAATCGATTAGTTGCTAACCAATCAACTTGATGCATCACATCAACAAGAGAAAAATGGACCATAAAATCATTTCAATGGATACAGAAAAAGCATTTGACAAAGACAACATCCATTCATGACAAAGGCTCTCAACAAGGTAGGTTTAGAGGGAACAAACCTCAACATAATAAGGGCCATATATGGAAAAACTATAGCTAACATCATACTCAATTCAAAAAAATAAACTGAGAGACCAAAAAAATAAACTAAAATCAGGAACAAGACGAAGATGTCCGCTCTCACCACTTTCATTCAACATAGTACTGGAAGTCTTAGCTGCAACAATCAGACAAGAAAAAGGAATAAAAGGCATCTAAAGTGGTAAAGAAGAATTAAGACTTCTACCATTTGAAGAGGACATGATACTATATATATAGAAAACTTGAAAGACTCCACCAAAAACTTACTAGAACTCATAAATGAATTCAGTAAGGTCACAGGGTACAAAATCAATATACAGAAATCCATTGCATTTCTACACACAAATAATGAAGCAACAAGAAAGAGAAATTAAGAAAAGAATCCCAAATATAGTTTCACCAAAAAATAAAGTATCTAGGAATAAATTTAACCAAGGAAAGATCTATACTCTAAAAACAACTGTTAACACACAGATGAAAGAAACTGAAGATGACACAAAGAAATGGAATGATATGCCATGCACATGGATTGAGAGAATATTGTTAAAATGCCCATACTACCCAAAGCAATCTACAGATTTAATGCGATCCCTATCAAAACACCAAGAGCATTTTTCACATAAATAGAACAAATGATCCTAATATTTGTATTAGGATACAAAAGACCCTGAATAGCCAAAGAAATCTTGACAAAGAAAACCAAAGCTGAAGGTGTCACAATTCCAGACTTCAAGATAATACTACAAAGCTGTAGTAATCAAAACAGTATGGTGCTGGCACAAAGAATGGATACACAAATCAACAGGCCAGAGAATACGGACATAAACCCACATTTAAAACCCAGAGAATACAGACATAAAACTTTGACAAAGGAGCAAGATTATACAATGGGGAAAACATAGTTTCTTCAACAAATGGTATTGGGAAAACTGAATGGCTACATGCAAAAGAATAAAACTGGACCACTTTCCTATCCCAAATATAAAAATAAACTCAAAAGGATTAAAGACATAACATGAGACCTGAGGTCATAAAAATCCCAGAAGAGAGCAAGAGCAGCAATTTCTCTGACATGGGTCATAGCAACACTTTTCTAGATATCTTTGCTTAGGCAAGGGAAAGAAAAGTAAAGATAAACTATCAAAATAAAAATCTGCACAGCAAAAGAAGTAATCAACAAAACTAAAAGACAACCCACTGAATGGGAGAAGATATTTGCAAATGACATATGGGATAAAGAATTAGTATCCAAAATATATAAAGAACTTACACAATTCAACACCAACAAAATAAATAATCCAGTTAAAATAGGCATATAAACAGACATTTGTCTAAAGACATACAGATGGTCAACAGATGGAAATGCAACTCAAAACCACAATGAGATATCACCTCACAGTTGTCAGAATAGCTAAGATAAAAAATACAAGCAACAATGAGTATTGGTGAGGATGTGGAGAAAAAAGAACCGTCTTGAACTGCTGGTGGGAATGTAAACTGGTATAGCCACTGCAAAAAACAGTACGGAAGTTCCTTAAAAAATTAAAGATAAAACTATCAAGTTATCCAGTAATTCTATGCTGTGTATTTACCCAAAGAATATGAAAATAGTAGTTTAAAAGTATTTATGCACCCATATGTTTATTGGAGCATTATACGAAAAAGCCAAATTATGGAAGCAGCCCAAGTGTCCACCAACAGATGAATGGATAAAAGTGATCACTCACACACACAGACACACACACACACACACACACACACACACACACACACCCCAGAATATCACACAGCTATAAAAAAGAATGAAATTTTGCCATTTGCAAAAACATAAATGGAGCAAGAGACTATAATGCTAAGTGAAATAAGTCAGAGAAAGACAAATACCATATGATTGCACTCATATGTGGAATTTAAGAAACAAAACAAATGAACAAAGAAAAAAAGAGACAAACCAAAACTCTTAACTATAGAGAGCAAACTGACGGTTATCAGAGGGCAGGTGGATGGGGGGATGGGTAATAGGTAAAGAGGATTAAGAGTACACTTATCATATGAACACTGAGTAATTGCTGAATCACTATGTTCCATACCTGAATCTAATATAAAACTGTATGTTAGCTATACTGGAATTAATTTTTTTTTAAAAAGGGGGAAAATGAGAATGCATCATATATGATAAGTGTTTTGTTTCTTGAAACTTCTAAGTTACACATATGTGTGTATACTGAGCACATTTTTTTAATGCAAAGTATCTTTTAATGAGGGTCACAATCAAAAAAGTTTTAAGAGCACTGATATAATAAATCCTGCAATATTATAATCTCCAAATACATTAACAATAACAATAATATTTTAAAGCATGTGCTTTGTGCCAGGCAACATTCATAATAATTTATGTATAGTTGAGCCTTGAATAACAACACATATTTGAACTGTGTGTTTCCACTTATAGACAGATTTTTTGGATACAGTACAGTACTATAAATCTATTTTCTCATATGATTTTCTTAATGACATTTTATTTATTCTAGCTCACCTTATTGCAAAAATACAGCATATAATGCATATAACACAGAAAATATGTATTAATCGACTGTTTATGTTATTGGAAGGCTTCCAATCAAGAGTAGGCCCCTGGCTAGCTCAGTTGGCTAAGCATCCCACCCTGAATTTCAGCTCAGATCATGATCTTAGGTTGTGACAGCGAGCCCTGCGTCGGCTCTGTGCTGAGCATGGAGCCTGCTTCAGATTCTCTCACTCCCCCTCTGCCCCTCTGCCCCCTTCTCTATCTCCCTCTCTTAAAAAAAAGATTAGGCTATTAGTAGTTAAGGTTTTGGGGAGTCAAAAGTTATACATGGATATTTGATTGTGTAGGGAGTCAGCACCCTAATTCTTGTGTTGCTCAAGGGTCAGCTACATTTTCTCAGTGAATCCTTGCATTCACTTTATGAGGTAGCTACTTTTACATTCAGCTTTGTATACTTTGAGCTACTGAGACATCAGGTGTTCTTGTAATAAGAATTGATTGAATTACTATCAAGTAATGCATTTTTAAGTGAATAAAAGGTGCTGACTCTACTTCTATTAGGGTATAGCAATGGTAGAATTAAAGACAAACCTCCCCACCCCCACGTTTTAGCAAATACATGAAAGCATTCTCTTAATTTGAAAATACCACAGAAAAAAAAAAGTTTGTCCAGAATTACAGCCTAACAATGGGAATATCTGGAGCCAGAAGACACCATTTGACTAAATTTGCCAGAAAACAGTATATCCAGAGTACTCTGTATCATTATTCTATTTGCTGCCCTTCTCCCCATTGGATCTTCTCAGACAAATTTGGAGAATTGCAAGCTTTGCAAACCACAACAGCTGGGTTGGCATGTTCACTGCAAGAGGCACATCCAGGTTAGGTGAGAAAATCCAGGAATAATTCTGTGAAGAAGGGAGCCAGGTGAGCACGCTATTCTCATCTTCCCCCATGTTAGGCTGGGCAAGGATGGCCAAGGGATTCTAAGGTTCTCGCATTCTTTACAGCAAAAGATGTGATGGAATAACTTGACTCTTCCAGATCAATAAAAATTGGGCCAGAAATTGGAAATATACGTTGTTAAAGAATAAACTGTGTCTCAAAGAAGTAGATGATGACACTGAAATTATGAAAATTAAATTTTGGGGGCACCTGGGTGGCTCAGCGGGTGAAAGCCTCTGCCTTCGGCTCGGGTCATGATCCCAGGGTCCTGGGATAGAGACCCGCATCGGGCTCTCTGCTCAGCAGGAAGCCTGCTTCCCTTCCTCTCTCTGCCTGCCTCTCTGCCTACTTGTGATCTCTGTCAAATAAATAAATAAAATCTTTAAAAAAAAAAAAAAAGAAAAGAAAATTAAATTTTGTGTGGAAAATCATATTATTTTCTTTGGGAAGCAAAGAAACCCCTCGTTACATCACAATGAAGTTCCATTTATGAAGAAGGGGAGACTCTCAGTTTATACAACAAAGCTTATTCTAGAAGAACACTCCAAAGAAACACACTATCGGCTTAATATTTGCTGATTAAGTAGTATAATACCAATTACAGTAGAAAGAGAAGAAAAAACTGGTTAGAAACACATGTGTATGAGGGGCGCCTGGGTGGCTCAGTGGGTTAAAGCCTCTGCCTTCAGCTCAGGTCGTGATCTCAGGGTCCTGGGATCGAGTTCCGCATCGGGCTCTCTGCTCAGCAGGAAGCCTGCTTCCTCCTCTCTCTCTCTGTCTACTTGTGATTTCTGTCTGTCAAATAAATAAATAAAATCTTAAAAAAAAAAAAAGAAACACATGTGTATGAAACAGAACTCATGTACATACAACCTGCTGTTCAGATTTTTTCTCTTTCCCCTCTCTCAAAGCAATAAAATGTTGCTTTTAGAATTATTATGTCATATTATACAGTCTCTTGTTTAAAATGCAGAGTGCCATTAACAAAAGAAATTCTTATTTTGCTGCTACAGGGTTATCTGAACCTAGGACATGTGGATTTAAATTTCTGCAGAAGTCTAGGCCTGCTATCCTTATTTCACTGGCTATAAAACAGCACAAGGTGCTCTGTAGGGTCTAATTTACCGCCTGCTTCCTCATCCCCAAACCCTCCAGAGGGATGAAAAACAGCTGCTGATGGACACTTTATAAAATGACACATTATAACATCTGTAAATATCACTAGGTAAATCAAATTTGTTTGTTTTGTACTTCTATGAATAGAGTAACATGTAACATTTTCATTAAACAGAAAATAAACTGGGGGAAACTTAAGTACCCTAGAGTGGCTGAAGTGGGGTTACTAAGATTCTAGAAGGAGAACCCAGCAGGATGTGTTAACAATCCCAGAGATTGTTAACCCAGAGAACACCAGAGAACCCAGAGAACACCTCTGCCTGTCTATGGCCCTCAAGCACCATGGCCAGCTAACATGGATTCTACTTTATCCCTCTCTCTAGCCATACCTTTTGCCTTTCCAATTTCTTCTCTAACATTCTTGCCATCCTACAACATACCATGGCTTCCATAGGCAGGGATTTACATGTGTGGTTCACTCTTCCTACAACACCCTTCCCCCAGCTCATTCCTCTCGAATGCTCTGTGACTCTTCTGGTCCTGAGGTGCCACATTAATTCACCTCTCTAGTTAGCTCACAGAAGATGATAAAATGAAGGAGGGGCTAACAGGTGAACAAGAAACAGAGGCAGCTAATGCTGATCTGTGGCCTCTATAGACATCCGTGCTCTCTCAGGCCAGAGATTCCTGCTCTCCTGACTTTCTTCCCCAGTATCAGGTTTCTGGGCTTTAGGATCTCGGAACTGAGCTAGGATCCTGTAAAACTTCTAACTCAAAGTTCAATGAAACAATCACAGAATCTATTTAGTGGGTATCTTCCAACTCATTATATGCTTCATATTATTTAATTCTTCCTTTCCTTATTGCCTATAATCATATGTAAGCTTATATTGAGGCTTTTCTGTAACATTCTTCAAACTGGTTTTTATATCTCTGATGGTTAACTTTATGGCATGAACTTGATTGGGTTATGGGAGTGCCCATGATAAGTATTATTTCTGGGTTTTTCTATATGCTGAATGAGATAAACATTTGAACTGGTGGACTCAGTAAAGCAGATTGCCCTCCCCAGTGTGGACAGAAGTCATTCAGTCTGTTGAGGGCCTGACTAGAACACAGAGCAGAAGAAAGGAGACTTGTTCCTTTCTTGCCTGCCTCCTTGAGTTGCAACATCAGTCTTCTCTAGCCCTCAGATTGGAATTTATACCACCTGTAACTCTGGCTCTCAGGCCTTTGGACATGACCGAATTTATACTACCAGGTTTCCCCGCTCTCTAGCCTGCAGATGGCAGATCATGAGATTTCCCAGCCTCCATGATCACATAATCACATGAGTCAATTCCTCAGTATAAAAACATGACATACATCATACACACACACATACACACACACACACACACCTATACATACATTTTTTTTTTTTCTGTTTCTCTGGAGAACTCTTACATTCTCCCTTCTCTTTTTTTTTTTACTCAATCCAATCCACTTTATGTATACGGCTGCTCTGTCTTTCTGGAAAACAAAACTCTTATATTGCTCCTATAATAATAACGATATTGATAACAAACACAATAATTATAATACAAACATAAAACATATAAACACAGAACCCCAAAAGCAAAAACACACTAAAAACCTCAGTAGGAATGAAGACCTTGCATGAAATGGAATCACGTTCTCATCTGAAATTCTTTTTATCAAGAACTCTTCAACTCTCTTCCCCGCAAAGACAGCATACTTCCAGATGGCCACCATTTGCTCATAATTTTTCTTTTGCTCGTATTAACAGTCCTAACCTAAGACACAAACTGGACTTGATTCAAAAGTTCTGATTACAAGAACAGTATGAAAGCATTACAGGTGATATCTCTCAGCTAGAGGCGGAAATGTTAAAGATGGCCTCCTAGCTGAGGCGATATTCTAGACTGTCTTTTAAATACCCACATTCACCTGAGTCTCCACTAAGCCATCTTCATTTCGTCTATTCTTTTTTTTTTTTTTTTAGATTTTATTTATTTATTTGACAGAGAGAGATCACAAGTAGGCAGAGAGGCAGGCAGAGAGAGAGGGGGAAGCAGGCTCCCTGCTGAGCAGAGAGCCCGATGTGGGGCTGGATCCCAGGATCCCGAGATCACAACCTAAGCCGAAGGTAGAGGCTTAACCCACTGAGCCACCCAGGTGCCCCCATTTCTTCTATTCTTAAGGAGCTCCTCCAGTCTTATTTCAGCAAGCCTTTATTTCCTATTCTCCTGCATCCACGTGGAGAACTTCTACTCTAATAATATTCCTGCCTTTCCTTACTATTCCTACCAGTACCTCACCCTTCATTTACTCTCCCCCATGGAGGAAAGAGTGAATTTAAGGATTTGCACATCTGCAGAGACCTATTTTTTATTCTTTCTTGGAACCAGCCTTTCAGTAAGATGGTAAATTCTGATTTGTTCTCTGACATTAAGCCTGCCTCTATGGAGAAGTCTATCCACTGTCTAGCTGTGAATGTTTGTCTAATTCCACTGCAAAGTATTAGGGAGCCCACTGTGGCCATATTTCTCTTGATCCACAAAGCTGTAATTTCTATCTCCATCTGTCCAACTCTTGTCTCTTATTTGGTTCCAATCTAAGGAGTGAATATGAAGTATATTTTTTGTTCTTCTAGCTGCCTCCAACTTTCATGTCTTTAACTAACACTTATGTGCCTATGGCTCCAGATACAAATCTTCATATGGTTCCTATTACACTTATTTTGTGAAGCGATTGCAATCAGTAAGTACCTTTTGGATAATTTCTTTTACGGTCTTTGCCCACTATGAACCTTCTAAAATCCAAAGATTCTCTCCATAAAATTCAAGACAACTAACTTTCTCAAGATTTTGTATATCTCTGTATATTGTCAAAGATTATCAATGCTATATCTGCAATCATTATAGAAGTAGTTTACGTAAGAGGAAATGTAATGTTTTTAGACCAGAGCCTAAACACAAATTTGTAAACAGCACTTTCCATCCTCACTTGAGAGTACTTTAATTTTTTTTTATATACAGCTTACCAAATGCAAAACTATATACATATTAGCAAGCTCGTGTTTATGCAACAAAATCTGTATGCCTCTTTGTATAAGAGCCCTTTTGATTATAGGGATGCTATAAACAACTTTATATATCTAAACTTTGTTC
Source organism: Lontra canadensis (assembly GCF_010015895.1). Lineage (NCBI taxonomy): Eukaryota > Metazoa > Chordata > Mammalia > Carnivora > Mustelidae > Lontra > Lontra canadensis. Next base: position 54,543,323 of record NW_022630996.1, on the reverse strand, counting down.
CTTCCATCAAAATTGCCTAACTTACATATATTTATTACATATAATAAATAATTATATATAAATAAATTATTAGAACTATAGTCGTTTCCTTCGTTATACTAGTCTGATAAAATAGTCAAAATATTCTCACATTTTATATGGCTCTACTAAAATAGCTGCAGTTTAAATGCTGGTACATTCTACAGTTTTTATGAATAATTTAGAAGACTGCGTTGCATGGAACTAGCTGACAATACAGTCAGCCAGGATCTTCAAGTAAACAAAGTGCACAGTTGTGACAGTTATCCACATTCTTTCCCTTTAAATGAATCACCAATTTGTGCCTAAATTGCTTTAATCAATAGTTCCTGATACAGTATTAGTTTACTGAGAGCATTTGTTGAGGATAGAAATTGATTAAGGAATTAGCTGATAAGAAATCTTCCCATGACCCACAGTCCTTTTAAAGAGTAATTTATATAGCTCCTAAGCAAATTAAAACAAAACAAATATCTCCCGAAGGCATATTTTGGTCCTCATTTTGTTCAAATAATTTAAGACAAAGTAAAGTACGGGTGGGCATGTAAAACTTGAAATTTCATTGCAAGATTCCTTTTCCGCCTCAACAGGTTCTAAACATAGGTACCAATATTGAAATGGGGGAATTATGAATAGCAAAAAGAGTGTCAAAAAGGCATCCCACTTATTACCTTGTACTCACTGAGGAACTCTGTAGCTGTTACTGAACAAAAATAAGAGTTGGATTTTATCTCTTCAAACATATCTTTGTGTGTATTCTTCCTAAAGTCACATAAGAACAAATGTCACATCTTTCATTCTCCAGGAAAGGGAAGCCTTTTAGTCACTTATATAAAACCTGTATTAACAAGCTTCTTTACTCCCTCGACCTTTTTGTAGGTTCTTTCCATCTTCCTGCCATAACTGAAACCAGGTTTGTCACTGTCAATCTCATTTTCTGCAATGTGCCTTCTCTACAAGAATGATCTGTCTTATTTTCTGGATCCCATCCCTGCTTTTTGGAGGATTTAATTCTATTGATTATCACTCATTCCAGTATCCTAATTTCATCAGCCTTTCAATATGTTCAAGATTCTTTCAACTTAATGAAGCAAAACTAAACAAAAACAGTAACTCTCTTAATCCCATGTTGCATTTTAGTATCTGCCGTTTGTCTAATATATTTATGGCAGTTTTAACTCATCCAAAATCGCTATTTTTCATTTCCTTACTCCTCTCTATAAGCAACCTACTGCCAATGGTTTCCCACCTCCATCCCTCTCCTGAAGCTGTTTGCAGAATCAGGGTCATCACAGACATCTACACTGAGAAATCCAACGGACGCTTCTCCGTCTTCATTTGTTGGATAGTTGGCAGCATTTGACCATCCTGACAACGTTTTCTTCTTCAAACATTATTTTCCCCGTATGTTAGATTCTGAATTGCAAATATTTTTCTTAAGGTAAGACATTTATCTTTGGCTTCTAACAAATCTATGACACTGTTAGAAAACTTCACTTTCAACTTTTTCTTTAAAGATTTTATTTATTTGAGACATAGAGAGAGCAGGGAGAGAGCAGGGAAGGACGGGGGGCGGGGGGGAGAGAAGAAAGAAAGAACCTTAAGCAGACTCCACAATAAGTACGGAGCCCAACACAGGGCTCAGTCCCACAACTACAAGATCACAACCTGAACTGAAACTGAGAGTAGAACAATTAACTGACGCCCCTCCACTTTCAACTTTTAATCAACATATGCAAAACAAAACTCACCTTATCCCAAGAATCTGATTCTTTGAAAAGTCCAAAAGAATCCTGAATTAGGCCACCTCTCCTCATTCCCACTACACAACCATAAAGCAGCCACAGGTGTCTCTCAGCCACTAACAGAGCCTCTAATGCTTCCTCACACCTAATCTCCTCTTTAATTTACTCCCCAAGTTGCAGCCCTAGTGATCTTTCTGTACTGGAAAACTGATTTTATCATTTTCCAATTTTATTTTACTTATGGGAGTGGGGCAGATGGAGAGGGAGACAAAGAATTTTTTTCTAGATTTTTTAAAAATGTATTTATTTGTCAGAGATAGAACACAAGTAGGAGGATTGGCAGAGGGAGAGGGAGAGGGAGAAGCAGGCTCCTCGATGAGCAGGGAGCCCGATGCGGGACTCAATCCCAGGATGCTGGGATCATGACCTGAGTCCAAGGCAGCTGCTGAACTGACTGAGCCACCCAGGCGTCCCAGCAGACAGAGAATCTTAAACTAGACATGGAGCCTTACGTAGAGCTCAATCTCATGACCCTGAGGTCATAACCTGAGCCGAAATCAAGAGTCAGATGCTTAACCTACTGAGCCACCCAGGTGCCCCTGCATTTTTATTTAAAACCCTTTAATGAGGGACGCCTGGGTGGCTCAGTTGGTTAAGCGGCTGCCTTCGGCTCAGGTCATGATCCCAGCGTCCTGGGATCGAGTCCCACATCAGGCTCCTTGCTCTGCAGGGAGCCTGCTTCTCCCTCTGCTTCTGCCTGCCTCTCTGTCTGCCTGTGCTTGCTCACTCTCTCTCCCTCTGTCTCTGACAAAAAAAAAAAAAAAACCCTTTAATGATTCCCCAATGATCTTAAGTAAAAATGTAAAATCTGCATGATATTCCAGGCCTTCTGATATCTTACCCCACTACAGCTCTTCAGCTTTATCAGGAATCTCCCTGTTGTTCTCTGTGCTCCATACCTACTAAACTCTTACTATCTTTTGTTCCTAGGATCCTTTAACACACTCTTTTCTCTGCTTCAAAACTTTCTCTTTGGCTGGTTTCTCCTCATGGCTTAAATTACATTTTGTTCCAGAAGAACTTATGGGATCCTCACAATCCACTTAGGTCTTCCGCCAAAGAGGATCACATCACTATACACGCTCATCAGACCATTAATGAGCTTTATTTACATACTTTTCTTTTTCATACTAATCTGTTTTCTTAGTCACACTGCAAACTCACTGAAGTCAGATAACATGCCTGTCTTCACAGATTTTCTTTGCAACTCTGTTTATGCACAAGAGAAATTCAATACACGTATTTTTTGGTAAAATAGTACATGAAATGCTAATACTTTCTGTTCCAAAAAACCAGCCCCACAAAAACAAATATGTGTCTTTAAAATATCTTAAATATGCCAAACCTCCCTTCTAATATCCATGCAATTGTTATTTTTATCATCCCTCTGAAACATCCTGGTAACATTTTTTATTATGTACAAAACAAATGCAGCAATGAAACCTGTGTATTTTCCAACCCCGTGAATTATTTTCTTGAAAGATTTTTATTTATTCCTTCAACAAATACTGACTGATTGCATACTAGGTTTTAGGAAGGCCCCAAGGTACTGGGCATATGGAAAATAAGAAAAGAAAAAGTCCCCGCCCTTACTGAACTTACACTCTAGTTGAAATTAAAAAACAAAAACAAAAAACTAAATAAACAAGTAAAATAGATGCCATGTTAAACAGTAATAAGTACTAAGATGATAAATCAGATAAGGCAAATCAGAAATGCCGCTTTTATTTGTAGGCTGGTGACTGGTTTGGCAGTTTGTTTGTTTTTTTTTTTAAAGATTTTATTTATTTATTTGACAGACAGAAATCACAAGTAGGCAGAGAGGCAGGCAGAGAGAGAGGGAGAAGCAGGCTCCCCGCTGAGCAGAGAGCCTAATGTGGGGCTCGATCCCAGGACCCTGGGATCATGACCTGAGCAGAAGGCAGAGGCTTTAACCCACTGAGCCACCCAGGCGCCCCTGGTTTGGAAGTTTTATTTAGAGCTCTGACCAGAGGGTTCTCATCTGAGTGAAGATGAAAGAGACAAGACAGCTGGCCATGCATATGTGGGAAAAGAGTATTTCAGCAGAAGTGATAGAAAGTTCAAAGGATCTGAGGGATAAGGATGACTAAGGTATTTCAATCACAACAAGAAGGCTGGTAGGTCTGGAACAAGATGAGCAAGATTTTTAGAAAATATGGTCCAGGGGCACCTGGGTGGCTCAGTGGGTTAAAGCCTCTGCCTTCAGCTCAGGTCATGATCTCAGGGTCCTGGGATCGAGCCCCAAATTGGGCTCTCTGTTCAGTGGGGAGCCTGCTTCCCCGTCCCTCCCTGCCTGCTGCTCTGCCTACTTGTGATCTCTGTCTGTCAAATAAATAAATACAATCTTTAAAAAAAAAAATAAAAGAAAATATGGTCCAGCTAGGAGATAACTAGGACAGACCATAGAGGTTATTAAAACATGGTGAAGGCTTTAGATTTTACTCTGAGTGAAGTGGGAAGCTGTTGGAGGGTTGTGTGCCCTCTAGCTGCTGGAACTGAAAGTAGAACTAAAAGTAGCAAGGGCAGAGTTAAGGAGACCAGTTAGGAAGCTACCACAATAATCTGGCCAAAAGCTGATGATGGGGGCTTGAATCAAAATAGTTAAGAGGGAAGGTGGTATAAATTGTGGGACTGGGATACACTCTGATCATTGAACCCTTACGTCTTGCTAATGGATTAAATGGGGGATAAGACACCAAGGTTTTTTCCCTATGTGCACAGAATGGAGCTGCCATTTAATGAAATATGTTCTCATTCAAAATATTAAATAGTGTTCTGGAGCCAAACTATAATAATTTCCAGTACAGAATTCAATAGAGTGCGGTCTTCCTGCAGTCAAGCCAGAAGAGTTTGGGCATATGCAGCAGAAGAATCTCTTTATTAAACACTTTGAGGTAACTCTCCCCTGATCCAACTCTGCGATACTGAGAGCAGCACTCTATACTGGTTTTATTGCTTACAATAAATGGAATTTATAAATATGGAATATTCCACATGGACTATTACTGAGGATCAACACCTGGGCAGAAAATTAAGGAAAATTTGTCCATGTTTATAATATACATACATATGTGTATGTATGTGTATGTTTATAATACATATGTGTGTGTTTATATATTTTTCCCTCCCTAACAATGTATTACTTAAGTATAAATAGTGATATTTTGATACTTGATAGATTAAAATAATGGTTTCAATTTGTTTCCAAACTACTGGGTATATTTAAGGAAGCCAAGTTTTTAAATGGGAAAACAATTCTTTTGAGGTGAAAGAAAAACAATTCTTTTATTTAAGACGTCCATCACATCTATATCTGAATACCCAAATCAGTACAGGACACAAGGAGAAACCTGCGTGAGTACACAGAACACCTCAAAACCATGCACCAAGCCTGCTGTGGAAGCTACGAAAGCAGCAATAAAAAAAGTAAATGCTGAGAAGTTTCTCCCAGATCAAGCCAGGGAAACTTTTTTTTAGTCCTTTTAGTGCAAAACCTATTACAGGAATAATGCACCAATTAAAGAAACTCTTAAAAATTAAGAGCAAAGAAACAGCAGAAAAGCTCCTTAACCGTTGAAGATTTCTTTGTAAAATTCAAAATCCTACTTGAAAATGATTTACAGAAAAATAATTTATTTTAACATCATTTGTTTTAACATCATCCCTTTGCTATTTTATAACAAAATGCTTAAGTTTTAACATGCCAAAGAATTAAAAATAAACCCTATTTTCTAATGCCCAGGGACACCTGATACCACTTGTTGACTTGATTACACAGGAAATGGAACAGGATTATTAGGGTGAAGTTGATATTCTTAAACCTGATAAGTCCTCACCAGAAACTACAAGTGGACTGCGCTTATAGGGAACATAGTTTCTATGATAAAGTCTTCTACCAAATAGTTTTCGAGATACTGTTTTCTGAAATGTTTTGTTGTTAAAGTTCTGAAAGACCTATTTAGCTTGTTTAGCTTTGAAGGGCAATGTTTTTATTAAAATTCATTTTAATAAAATGAATTTCTTGTTTTGTAGTTTTACATTAGTGTAGAGTCCAGGTTGGAAAGTGAAATATGAATAAGGCCATAAAAAAGGAAAATGTCTAATAATTTTTAGGTTGAATTTTGTGTGGTTAGTTTTTAAAAACAAGCTACGTCATATATTTGAAATAGACTTTTATTTGTGTATGTTGAGAACCTCATGGTATTTTTCCATGTTTATATATTTGCATGAAATAGAAAGGCATATATATACACACAATATATTTTCCTAAACATCTAAAAGCATTTGTGTGACTTTTGGCCCCCAATTTTTTTGTTTTCTTTGACCCTACAGCAAGGTTTAGATTTACAGTAGTTCAAATTGTAGGTTCAGTACTTACTTGATGGGAGTACTCAAGTGAATTATTTATCCTTGTGAGTCTCTGTTTTTTCATCCATAGAAGATAATAATTAATAGTGTTATAATATTAAATTTTACAATACATGTATAAATATGTTGAAAGTGACTTCGGAAAAAAATATTTCAAGAGAAGACTCAATCATTTAAATTATTCTTCTTTCACTGTGGTTATCTTACTTTGGTTTGCTCACAGTTTAACCTGATTTAGAAAGAAAAAAATTACTTGTCCTTTGTGGAGAAACAAGATGATCTAAAGCGGTTTTCAGGGGAACTCAAGTAAAATTGAATTTAATATATGTACTGCCAAATACCCTATATCTCTTGGCAAAGTTGTGTAGTCTTGAGTGATATAGTCCATTTTAGGCAGCTGCAACCAGAGTTCAAAAGGGAGATGTGGATAAAATATATTTTATATTTCCAATATAAAATGAACCTTCCTATTAATAGTTTGACAATGACAATCCATCATGCCTCACCTCATCTAAAGCTTCTGCCACACATCATAGTCTTAGGTCTTAGAAATAATGATTAGGTGCAGGTGTAAAACACACTGATTCAAAATGAAAGGTTCATTAGTCACATAATAAGACCAGCACCAAAGAACGGCACAATGAAATCTGGGATTTCCCTTTTGTCTACTTTTTGGTACTCAATCTGTTTTGGCCTGAGGTCTGCATGCAGACAGATGCCCAGAATTGATTTTTCTGCACCCTAATGATTCCCTTTTCCCTCTTTGCATTAAATTGATTGAGGTGGACAATGACTGTGCTGATATTCTAAATGGATTGTGGCTCCCTCATGGCACACCTGAGTCAAGGAGAAATGCAATTTGGACTATTATTTTTTTCCACGTTGCCTGTTTTTTTTCTGTGAGTGCCCTAGGAATCCTGACCAGTGTAGGAGTAGCACTGAAATTAACTTATTTCCCCCTGATATTGTCTTCTATTGTCTGAAGAAAATAGCACTGACTTGGGAATCATAAAATACCCCAGGCCTAGTGAGCCTCATGTTTTCTAGATTACCTTTTCAGTCATGTAAGAATAATTCCTCACGTCCATCTCAGCATTCCTCTCTTGTAACAAACACCAGAGGTGTGCAGCAAAGCTCTTGACAAGGCTTCTGAGGCTCTGATAAGAGCTACAGGACACACCAACCACTGGCTGGATGACAAGGACTTCAGAGGCATCGACATCAATTTGGATTTAATCTTGAGACCCCAGTGCTGTTATTACATTAGATTATAGGTTCTTTCTAATAAAAATGTTGGTGACAGCTGACCAGAAGACTGTACTCTGTCATTACACTAGGAAAGCAGCAGGCAATGGGTACATATTAGTGAAGTTGAGTCATTAAGATTATTACCAACATCACCTGACATTAATTTTCAACTCTCTTAAACCCGATTCATTTTTTTCCCTAAATCCCCTGGCCTTTACTCCTTTCATTGATCTTTTCTATGCCACCATATTATCTTTCTAATTGTAGCAAGACCCCTTCCTGTTCTCTTTTACCCTACTGAGAGAGTATGAAATCTCAAAATGGTTAACACCCAGAATATGTCATAGGAGCAATTCACAACAATGATCCAATGGGGGAATAAGTTAATAAACAGACTACCCACAGAAACACCTATTATAAGGAATACCTTCATTTACCACTTTTTATGAATTCGTTTGGAGGCCAAAATGTTAAAATAATTGATTGACGCATTATCAATTTGGCACAATGGATAGATGTGCAACACCAACAGGAGTTTCATGCTTAAAAATATAAAAACCATCTATATAGTCTCTACAGTATTTTATATTTTTTCTGTTTTTTTTAGAACACCACTGGACACTTCAAGTCTTTTAAATAAATGATAGAAAAGCATCTCAAAATTATGCTCAAAATATTTCAAGATCAATATGGTGTGTTCATTCATAATACTGAGATTTATATTTCTCTTAGAATATTTCTCTTAGAATATTCTTTTTCATTTTCATGAACAATAATAACCCTTTTCACCTCACTATTCCAATAGCATACTAAGGGTTATCTCCTTTGTTGGCCCTTCAAATAAACTTGATTTTTTCTGACTCTCTTAGAAAACCCTTAAATGACACTCCATTGTCAACAGCTATCTTCAGACTGGAAACAAGCTTCCTACGGTGTTTGTACAACTGACACAAGTGTGTAGGATCTCATTATTCCAAGTGTGGTTCAGGGACCCACAGACTGAGTCACTCAGGACCTTGTTAAAATGTAAACTCTTAAGTTCCACCCCAGACCACTTCATCAGAACTTACAGAACGTTCTCTAGGCGTTTTATTAAGTTTTACTCTCCATATTTTTAACCCATAAATTAAGAAATAGTTCAAGTTTTACTAATATTTTGTGTATAGATTGATACTGGCAGCCTCCTTCAGACCATTTGATGCACATGCTCTTTTGAAAGGAGGTCAGAAATTTATTAAGCTTGGTCTTTTCTTCATTTTCACTTGTTCAACATACTCAAGATTGAAAGATTATACAATCTACTGATATGTAGCTTGATATGTAGCTTGAAAGATTATACAGTCTACAGTAGCATAAATCACACTTCAACAAATACATGGCTTGCAAAGTATAGGCATGAATTGACAACAAGACAAAGTATGAAAACACAAGTGAACAAGAAACTGGCAAAGCTCATTTTACTTTTCCTATTATGAGTTTGTTTCATTCATATTGTGGTGTAAGGGAGATAACAATTTAGTCATGTCTGATAAGAAATTGACCCAACAAGAAATTACTGAGATGATTATTAGAATTGATTCATCTAAGCTAATACTACCTGGTATAAGAGTACTTTGTACTTTAAGGATTGCCTTGAACAAATCTTTTTTTTTTTTTTTAAGATTTTATTTATTTATTTGACAGAGAGAGAGATCACAAGTAGGCAGAGAGGCAGGCAGAGCGAGAGGGAGAAGCAGGCTCCCCGCTGAGCAGAGAGCCTGATGCGGGGCTCGATCCCAGGACCTTGGGATCATGACTTGAGCTGAAGCAGAGGCTTAAACCACTGAGCAACCCAGGCGCCCCACATTGAACAAATCTTAATCTTCCCTCAAAATATTATATGTACCAAGTAGACTGAATCTTTCAGTAACAATCTGCACACCAAATAGTATTTATTTTCTAGTATGTTCAGGTATTTTCTGGTATGTTCAGGTTTCATGGCGAGCAAGATATTCTAAAACTAAAGATTTTTATTAATAAAGACAAACCTCTGCCTCTTTTTCAGCAATGTTAAAAGTTGCAATAAACCATCACGACTGATAATCAACCTTGACATAAATGTCCTAAATTTAATATTTGAAGTACCTTTTTAATTTCTGACTTAATAATGAAATAATTAAATAAATAAATGAAATTATAGCACTCAGGAAAGATAGATTCCTTCTGCTCTATCAAAGAAAATGACAATATATGGAAAACAATTGGGTGACAACTTAAATTCCTCTGTTAGCAAACTTTTTTTTTTCCTGGTAAATTCACACAGACAACACTGCTGACAAGTTGAATGAACAGGCATGTCAAATTAGTTAATTTGGAAAGTTGTTCATGGTGGGATACAAATATGAAAGTTTCTATCCTATGTTACTTTGTGAAAAGCATAATTTGAGATTGCAAATAAGAAGGTATATAAAGTTATATTCTGAGCGACAGATGAACATTAAATAAAAGTGGTGTTTTGTGGTCAGGGACCACTACCTTTTAAGTGTAAGTGGTAATGAAATAGATTCCAGGATAAGATTACTAAGAGATAGCACTGCATGTAAATTTCTTTTACTGTATCCACCCTGGAAAATGGAATGCAAAAGAAAACTTGAAGCACTAAAGACCCAAAGAGCCACAGGATGATTTAGAAACAAGCAAGCAAACAAACAAATAAAAACAAGATCATAGTAAATTCTTAATAATACTCTGTGGTACAGTGATAATGAATATTGTTCACACTACAGAATGCTTTGCTGGTTTTCTCACGTAAAATAATTAAAAGAATCAGATTCAAAAGTACACTGAAAACTCTTCTCCCATTAAAGAAAGAAATCTTAACTTAGTGCCTTCCAGTAGGTTGTTACCTAGTAGATGGTTTGGAAAAGATATAAACATTTTTAATCTGTCTTTCCAAGGTAATGGTTTAAACGAATGAAGTTCCAAAGGACATTATGCACAACTGTATTTGTAAAAAAATTTGCTCACTTTTTAAAAAATGTTCAAAATAAACAATTTCAGTAGGCTTGAGCCCTATTTTTTCAAGTACAGAAAAAAAAAGCCTTCCAATTACTTAGTCAAACAACTGACTGATGTTAGTGAAGACAGAGATAAAACCAGCTAGTGAATGTTGAAATTTTCAACATCAGCATACTTTCTATGACTACTGAGTATATTTGAAATGATCATTATTTAGTAAAAATAAACAATGATACACTCTTTTCCTTTGAGATTTACCTGTTTTGTTGCAGAATCATATTCCAAGGACAAACTGCATTAAATATTAGTGCAGAATCAGCATCTGAAACTTTCTTTAAAAAGATGTTATTTATTTGTCAGAGAGAGAGAGAGAGATTGAGCACACACAAACAGGCTCCCTGCTGAGCAAGAAGCCTGATGCAGACTCCAGCCAAGACACTTAACCAACTGAACCACCCAGGCATCTGCATTTGAAACTTTTTATTACCAAGTGTTTAACTGGAATTAAATTAAATAATGAAGGATTTTTTTAATTAATGAAAAATATTTAAATTAGTGATTAATGAAATTGAGTCCCATTCTTTTAATTCCTATTTTTGTGTTTAGGATATATAAAGTAAATAAAATAAAAATTAATGGAACCCCTGGAAGATATCAGATGTACTCTAAATTTCTCAATCTCCAATTTTTTCTTTTTAACTTATTTTTTTGTACTATAAGGTTAATGCGTTAAAATACGTGTTATTTTACATAATACCTTGCAGTGTATTTTATTGTGATACAAATACTCTAAAATTACCATCTGACTATTGTATTTTTCCTTTCCTAGTTCCTCACCTTTGGTTCAAGATAAGAACCAAGTACAGGATATTTCTGTCCATGACTTATCCTCCTCATGCAAACATTTGAGCTAAGTAAATATTTATCCTCTTGCACACTCATTGGTAGCTATAACTCATGCTCTGTTACCTAATCTTTGGATCAATATGCTACTCATCTCTTGGAGCCTGTTGATCACTCATTTTGAGCCATATCTTTTGCTGAATATCCCTTTTATATTTTCTTTTCTGTCTCCTGAGAATCCCTCAATCCACGGAGAGCTCTTCAGCCATTCATCTTGTAGCGCACCCACTGCCCCCCGCAAGGCAATCTCAACTGACCAGTTGATGTACATTTTTCTTTCTTTCTCCTACACCAACTCTCTAGTCCAGTAAAAACAGCCTCTCCACCTGCCCCAGGATATACCGTACATAGATGTTCTCATTTTGCAATTTGCTTTGACCATTCCCTAGCCCTAAAAGTGTTTTGGGTTTTTCTGGTTTTTTTTGCCTTTTTTTTTTTTCCAGCCTCTCTGCCTAACCACTACATTTCCTTCAAGACAGTTCCTATTTAGCTTTGTCCTTTTCCAGTGTACTGAACTTATCTATCTTCCTGAAATCTTACAATATTCCTTCCCTATGCAGATAACTTGACATTGTACTTACTACTTTGTTCTATATACATTACCATATTGTATTGTTGTTCTATTATGCACACTGGTGCATTTTACTATTTAATTATTTTGTTGACTTTTACAAAAATCAGCTCTGTACCCAAGAGGTTTGGATGTCCTTGAGTGGAGAGAACTAAGAGTTCCTACCATGCTGAAGACAGAGTACATGCATCCTAATAAGTCTTATTAATTTGGGAAAGATGTATCAAGTACATAGAATGCATATGTTTATGTATAATTCATAAAATTAAGAGTTCTAACTAACTTCCATAATGCCTCAGAGTTAGTAACAGAAGTAACTTGGTTGTGGTGAATTTTTCCAGTTAAAGGCTTGAGTTCAGAAATTGATCTTATTTCTGATACCTCAAGATCATTTTTTCTATTATTCTTTCAGCTAGTTGTCTACTTTATTTCATTTATGGAGTTAGAGTAAGTTCCATTGCCTGATCTGAACAAGTAACACAAGCAATGAGCCAAGCAGCAATCAATGCACCAGTAAAAACAGAAATGTAATATGGTTGAAATGACAGAAGAAATCATGCTGTAAACTAAATCTCAGACAGCCTTTGCAAGGGAATCTAACTGTGTTCATGGAAACAGAGAAATTTTGTTGAGAAAAGAATTATGACATATGGCATTCCGTTCTTCTTCAAAAATGCTATTAAAAAGCATTATATACTTGATCACCCTAATCATTATTACAAGTAATAGTACCCTAGGTCCAGCTTATTTTAGTGTTAGAATTAAAGGACACTAATGTTTTATGGTATGTTACTATGCATTCCAGGAATTTTCATAAAATTAATAAGTACTCACACAATTAGACATATATTAAGAACAATATCACTTGTTACTTAGGGGTTTTACAAAGTGTCCCTCTGGGAAAAACAATCCTCACTGCAGAGATACACTTGTAGCCACAAAAAAGGGATACTGTTGTTTATTGAGCATCAAATATATTGGCCCATATTTTTTTTTTTAAAAAACATGACCACATATTTTCATTTTAATAGAAGATCTGCACATTTTTTGATAATCCCTTAAAGTGAGATTATGAAAATTTTACCAAGCACCCCTTCAAGTGTGATAACGTGTAATCTTAAAGTGTAAGTAGATAAACCACCATCCAGAAATGTAAAGTAAAACCGTGTAAACCAAGGGCAGTCAGCCATGTGGCGCCCTGCAGGACACACAATGTGAAGTGAGTGAAACCATGTTAAACATGAAATTAATTCTTATTCATGACTTTAACCCTAAAGGGATTACTCGTCCAAGCTCATATATCAGAATTCTTTCTTCTATCAAAATATTTTCAGGACATTTCAAGTCAAAGATATTTTATACTGTGCCTTCATTATATAGCTGATGTGTGAAACGCAAAGCACACATGGAGTTAAGACTTTTCAGTTATTTAAAAAGCAACAACAACAACAACAATGGTACTAGTAAATGTACTTTCAACTTCATCTGTGGAGCACTGCCCAACCTCGGATCCAGAGTTAATTATCTTCATGGCTTTGAAAGTACATGTAAGAGGCCTATGGCAGTGACCTTATTGTAAGATTATCAAATGGAGGTGAGGGCATATGAACCATAGCTGAAAGCCCATTTCTTCAGATGAAACATTTTCAAAGTTTGTAACCTCTACTCCTCACATAGATTTTTTAAAAAATGCCTTCAAAGAATGTAATTTCAAAGACACATGTACATTGGGATGACCCTGGATATATTTAAGAACATCAAACTATCCTATATAAGTATAATTTTTAGTAAACATAGCCCCTTGGACATAAATATCCAACAGTATTAACTAATGTTACTCAGAACCATAATTAAATAAACTTTTATGAGGATATACTGAGAATCTCTGACATTTCTATCATCACCAACTAATAAACACATCTCATCTTTTCCACAAAGCAATTTCTTTCCATTGCTGGGTCTTGTCCTCTAATTAAAAAAAAAACCTTCAGGGAATGGGCATTTTCTATGGAACTGATGCCTACAGGAGCAACTGAAAAACAGGCATAACATCACCATGTACCATAGATATGTGTTACTCCATTTCATCCTACATCAAGATCAGCCTTGTTGTTATTCCCAATGTTGAATTTTCATTCGATGGCTCTGAAAGCCAGAAATGTCATCCTGACTTGTCCAATTACCGTATTTTTATCAAAGACTAAACTTACTGGACTTTCTCACTTTTATGGGTATCAACATTTTTCTGTACGAAGCCCTCTGCTTCTTTAAATGGGTCTTTTTAAATGTTCTGATTCTTCTTCTTGAATGCTTTCCATTCTTCAGTTGATTATATCATATGTATTTTCAGCTCAAATTCTTAGTACCCCAGCAAAGTTTCCCCAAATCATTTTGAGCAGGTTTTTTCTCCTCCTTTATAGTCACAGCAATTTATCACTTATTTTGCATTTAAGAATATATTAGTGAGAAGTTTTAAAGTTTCTATGTTAGTGGAACAGAACTGTTTCTGTATATTAAAGAGGGGAGGAAACAATGTATTATAATTAGTTGACTCTCAAGCACAAGTTTTACAGATTAATCCCACAATCCCTTTTTTGTTTCATCTAAACAGGTAAGAAATAAACATTGAAGCAGAGTAATACAATGCTAAAATTGTTACAATTCAGTTTTAGATGGGTAATGACACCTTGATTTGGGAGAAGACATTCAGAGCCATGTACCTTGTTTATAAGATAAATATTTCATCTTGACATACTTAGCTATAGATGGAAAATGGACATATACATAAAAATATTTTGTACTAAAATAAAAAAATATATGACCAGGAAAATGGAAGCAATGCTACTTGGCTTCCTACACTAAAATGGTAGTATACTTATTCTATCAAGTGTATATCGAACCTATTTAAATATGTTACATTTTAAACACATGATAAATGCATAGTTCTTAAGGTTCAAGAATACATTTTTTAATATTCCTAATTTGCAACTAAATTTTCAGATTAATATCAAGGGAAAGAAGTGCCAAATATAGTGTTTACAGACACTGAGTGAATCCTTTTCTAATGATAAACTCACAGAGAAAATAAATAAAGATATCATTTGGCTCAAGTCATAGATACATCTAAGATATTTTGAATATAATGATGAATATAATGATAAACTAGGCCCACTTATGATGGGAGTTAGAGCAAAGTTCTTCATCTTTCATAATATTTAATACATCTGACATAGCATATAATTCAATTAGTATTTCATTGCTTGGGTTGTTCAAAGCTATGGTAGGAGTACAATAGGGCAATTCTAAATATTGTTTTTATTCTTTTAGTGCCAAAATCATATAGGAAAGCCACTATTTTTCTTGATACCGAAAAGAAAAGGGTTAAATATACTGAAAATCCTATGTACAAGTGGAAAACAAGTAGCACTAAATCCTGAAGAAAAAAAGGCATTCCTGGCCCTCAAAGAAGGCTAAAAAAATCTATCTAAAAATATTCTGGTGTTTGTTTTATTTTGCTGACATAATGAGGAGAAAATTTTATAAGGCAGAATCTGAGCACACTGGAAAAATCGTATCAGATGGAGAACAGTGGCTGCTTCTGAAGACAGCAGATGTTTGATATGCAGTGGTGATAGGGGATGGAACTGGTTACACTTCCTTGTGTCGCTGCCTAAGTGGGGATGGGTAACTCACAACAACGGTACAACAGAGATATGCCATTCCTGTGTTTCAGCTGCTCCTAAAGGCATGAGTGTCACAGGAAATACCAATACCCAGAGGGTTTTTTTGTTCAAGGACAGGATCCAGAAGAGGAAAGAAATTGCCTTGTTGAGAAGGTAAGTGGGGGTTTGGCCACTTGATGGCTTGTGGGTCTACAAGCATGGGGGCTAGAGTAAGAGAGAAGGCTGTGGTCCATGCAAGGTGGGTATGATTAGGGGCCTGGTTTTTCCCAAGACTTCACAAGGCTAAATTTAGAATACTCACTCAGTATTTGCCATCAATGGATACTTTCCAGAAAAAATCTGTGAAAAGATACCACTTTGTGTACAGAAAAGTCCAAAGCTGAAGAACACCTGAGGAAGTAGTTCACAAACTCACAAATGATGGAGGGAGCTCCATACTTTCATAGGCCACAAAACTAGAGCTTTGGGCCAAATATACCATATTTTCCAAGGAATAAGTTTCTATAGGAACATTTGGACTAGATACATACTATAATTTCTTCATTTTCTATGTTTAAATCAAAACCTAAGTTTAAAAATAAAAGATATTTCAAAAGATCTCCACAGATGAAAGCACAGAAGTTATTTCAAACATTTCAAATCCTATAAAATAGGAAATAAAGATGATTTTCAAAGATCTTGTACCAATAAAGGCAGCCAGTATGATTATCGAGTATGACCATGTATTTAATAGCAAACAGACAACTGAAGAAACACAGCCATGACTCAACAAGAGCACAGCAATGGAGCTGGTGAAATGGACTAAGCTGCATGACTATTTCATTTTTCTCAATTCTTTTAGAAATTTAAATGAATGTATCTCACTTATGGTATTTAGATATAACTAATAGTATAGTATGATACTCCTCCATTAGATTTCCAGTTTCATGTGTGCTGGATACCATAAGAACACTCAACATATTATTTTTAGACATATGCAACAAAACAGCATCTCAACAAGCACTTGTTAATGCCATGTAATCAAAGGAATGTAAGCATTAGCGGTGCCTTTCGTTGCTTTAGAGATGCAGTATAATTTGATGGTTAGGCATTTGGTTTTAGAATTGATGGCCTTCTCCACTTACTTACTAGCTTTGTGTTCTTTGCCAAATTCCTTCATTTCTCTGTGCCTCAGAGTCCTCACTAACTGCTAATATTTGTGGTAGGCAGAACGATCCCCCCTTCACCCCAATCTCTGAGGATGTCCTTGTTCCAATTTGTGGAACCAGTAAATATCTTATGTTACATGGCAAGGGGGAATTAAGGTGCCAATCAGGTGACCTTAAAAGAGGGAGATTATCTTGGAATATCCAGGTGGGACTAATATAATGATAAGGATCTTTATAGTGGAAGAGGAAAATGGAAGAAGAGGTGAGTCAAAGAGATTTGAAGATGCTTTATTGTTGGCTTTGAAAGACCAAGATGGGGTCATGACCTGAGGAATGTGAGTGGTCTCTAGAAGCTGAAAAAGGCAAAGAAATGTATTATTCCCCATAGCCTCAATAGTGAACAAAGTCCTGTGGTCACCTTGACTATAGCATAATGAGACCCTTTTTAGATTTCTGACCTCCAGAATTAAAAGATCAGAACTTTGTGCTATTTTAAATCACTGATTTTCTGGTAATTTGTTACAACAGCAATAGGAAAATAATGCAAGAGTAATGGGTACAGCATTAGAATTCTGAGAGGAATAATATATGTAAAGCCTAAATAACAGGGTTTGGACCCATTGTTATTACTGAGTGGCCCAGGTATATGCTTCATGAAGAAAGTCAGCCTTGATAAATGGACATAATTTGGCTGTGGATAATGTAAGAATAGAAGGAAAATCCCAAGAATAAAAACACACTTTGAGCAGCAAGGAGATTACAGTGTTTCGAGAGATATGACATAAATTTGGATTGCTTTAATGGGGCCAATAAATGGAGGGCCTTGAAATACAAAGGAATTCAAATTTAATATGGTGGTAAAATGAAGGATAAGAGCTTTTGAGCACTGAAATGACATATTTAGAAAAGATGGCAAATTTGGTGGAGGAAGGGAAAGAAATGAAAATAATGGAAATCATTTTGGAGACCATTTCATTCTGGCAGGTAAAAAAAAAATAAGGAAGGTAGTGTGGTGATGAAGAAAGAAGAAATAGAATAATTAAATCACACTCTTGATTACCAAATACCATTCATTAGCAGTCACTAACTTCCAATCCACCATTATCTCTTACTTCCCTAACTGGTCTATCTCTCCTCTTCTCCCTATCTTAACTGGGATTTCCTAGAAAGTGAAGGTAGGATAAAAGTTTACATGTTTCCCTTGAATTAGGAAGAGAAATCCCGAGGAAAGAGGAATGAAGGAAAAGGTAGATGAGGCAGGAAGGAGAAAGAACGAACAGCAGGATGCATTACAAATGCTGGCTTTGGACTGATAAGAATCACAATGGATTACCCATTCTTTCAAGATAACCATTTAAGAGAACCACAGGAGCTCCTCTGTCTCAAGACAATCTGTCTTGAAAACAGGGAGAAAAAATCTGTCCACAAGCTCTCTTCTCCTAATGGTAAAGAATCATCCTAGACTGTTAATGCCACTACAACTCCAGATCACGTTCCATGGACAGCAGTAGATTCCTACACATCTTATGCCTCCATGGCTTCAGTGAAGCCCTAGAATGGAAGGTGAGAGGCACAAAGCACCAGCATCACAAGAAGCATTACCAGATCATGTCCACATTACGATGGAAGCCACAGTGGCAGGGGTAAACTAGTGGTCAGCAGCCTCCAAGATAGGTGTATCTGAGAGTCTCTGCTGAGGCACATTAGAGGAATGTGATACGCTTCTCGGCAGTGTTCACAGAGCACACAGAATGACCACTTTAAAAGCTAAATTCAGACTGTGTCAACCTCCAATAGTCCCCCACTGCATTTGTAAGACAACTCACACTCTCTACCATGACACCCAGCATCTCTCTAACCTCATCTCTTCTTTGCCTACTTTACTCCTGCTGTGCTGGTCTTCTTGCTGTTAATAAAACATGCCATTTCTTATCCCTTTCAGCAGTTGGACAGCTCAGAAAGGTGTTCCCTTTGCCAGAAATACCCTTCTCTAAGGTCTCAAAGGGCACTCTCACAGCTCATTTGGTGTTTTCCCAATGTCATCTGAGAGACACCTTCCCTCTATTTCAATGTACCTACCTCTTCCACAGCATTTTATTTTCACATACCTGTCTTTAGCTCATGTTAAAATACTCATCAATATCTGAAAGGATAGTATGCAATTATTTACTACTCTAGAGTCTGCTTTTCTCCACTGGAATGTAAACTCCATAAAGTCAGAAAGTTTGTCTTGTTCCCTACTATTTTACCAGCATCTAGAACACAGTAAGCACTTAATAAATACTTGTTAGATGAATGAATACTTTTTTTTAAGTTATTTAAAAAAAAAAATCCCAGTAGAAGAAAAGGAATTGCTATTTATTACATGGATACTATATAAATTATTACTCAAATTGGGACACTGAAGAGAATGTTAACATTTACTAAGTACCTATTATGTAATTAATCATACAATTCCTTGTCCAAATTGGGAAAGTGTATAGAGGTACTATTAATAATTACACCATAATAGTAGGCATACAGTTGCCCTTGTGTCCTAAGTACTCTGCCAGGTGCTTTTTCTCTTTATGTATACGATATATTTTTTTTCTTTGTAAGATTACCTTGCTTTGTGGTCTTGACTCAGGAAAGAACATTTTAATTCACCTTTGGTGGGAAAGTTAATCCCTGCTTAAGAGATCTAAGAGAAAAACAGATTCCTCTTCATCTAAAAACATTGATGCCATGCCAAGTTCTGACTGTATCTTTGTTCATTATCCTGTGCCCCACCCCTCCCCCACCAGTAAAATATTGAAATATACTTTAATTTTATGGGGATATATATGCTATTTATGCAAAGAAAAAGTAATTACTGGCAATAAGCAAATGAGTTATTTTTTAGTCAAATTCCCTAATACTATAACATCTTTATAACAGATGAAATATTGGGGATGCCTGGGTGGCTGAGGTGGTTAAGCTTCTACCTTCAGCTCAGGCTATGATCCCGGGACCTGAAAATGAGCCCCGCATCCAGCTCCTTGCTCAAAGGGAGTCCCTTTCTCCCTCTGCCTGCCACTCCCCCTACTTGTGCTCTTTCTCAACAAATAAATAAATAAAATCTTTTAAAAATAATAATAATAGATGACATATTGGATTGGTAGAGATGAAATGCTGATTTCATTAAATTTCTAAGCTGTAAGCATTCTCTGGTTAAAGTAAATTTGGGATAACAATTATTTTTAAATTATAAAACCGAAACCCCTGGAATGGGAAAAGGAAAGTAAAAAGTAAAGTAATATGTATATAGTAACTAAAAGAATTTTTGAGTAACATGTTGATGACAGAAACAAAGAATAAAGTTTTCATATTATTCCCAAACTATCTGTGCTTTAATTAATTTTGTGTTTTCCTTGGCAATGATATTGATAAAATTACCTTTAATCTGTATATGTTTGCTTTTTTCAAAGCTCCATGTGCATACATTATTTCATATGGTTCTCATACACTAAAAATATCCTTATGTTCTATAATGCTGTGTAGTCATTCTTACTTTATAGATTTAGGTGCTAATTCTTAAGGACAAATGACATGGCCAAGGTCAAACAAGGCTTTAATGTAGGACTTAAACACAAGCCACCTAAATTCATATTCCTTCTATTTCTTCAAAACAAGTCTTTAACTTTTAACTCTAGGAGTACCAAAAAGTTGTAAAATCAAAATTGAACTGCTTCTTTCTGGTTGCGATTTTCAGAGGAAGCTGTCAAAGTCAGAGGCAGCATAAGAACAAGAGACATAAAGACACTTAAAATATATATATATAATTAAAAAGAAATATGATCAGATTCAACAGTCTTTGACCCTAACAAGCAGGATGAGGAGAGAAAAACAAATTCCTTTGTTTTTTAATTATTTAAAAATTTGACTCCTCTTCTAAGTGATTAAATTAGCAAAAATCAGATTTTCTTTGTGTACTGCTTCAATTTTATTTTCATTAAGGAGAAGTAAATTGAATAATGACTTTTTTCAAGCATACATACATACCTATTAACAAAATTCTCAAACCAAATCACTATACAAAGCTTGACGTGTTGAGAGCGCACACTCTAAGAATTCACAGTCCAATAGGTGAAGGTCTCTATGGCATCACCTAGAAATTCTATATTCACTTCTTTTTTACTTTCTTTTACATTTTACTGAAAAATAATTGATATATATCACTAAATAAGTTTAAGATATACAGCATGGTGGCTTGATTTACATATATTGGACAATTTTTACAACAGACCCAGCTAATATCCATCTTCCCATATAGACACAATACAAAGAAAAGGAAAAATGTTTTTTCTCCGTATGATGAGAACTCTTATGATTTTCTCTTTTAGCATCTTTCCTAAATATCATACAGCAGTGTTAGTTATAGTCATCATGTTGTACACTACATCTTTGGTATTTACCTTATAACTGGAAGTTTGTACCTTTTGACCATCTTCTTCCAATTCCCCTCCAACCCCTGTCTCTGGTAACCATAAGTCTTATCTTTTCCTTCTGAGTTTGTTTTTTTGTTTTGGGGTGTGTGTGTGTGTGTGTTTAGATTCCACTTACAAGTAAAATAATACAGTATTTGTCTCTCTCTTATTTCATACTTAGCATAATGCCTTCAAGGTCCATCCATACTTTCGCATATGTCAGGATTTCCTAGGGTTTTTTTATGACTAAATAATAATTCATTGTGTGTGTGCTTTACCCATTCATCTGTCGGTGAACACTTAGATTGTTTCCATGTCTCGGCCATCGTAAATTCTGCTGCTCTGAACATGGGAGTGCAGATACATTTTCAAGCTAGTTTCTCTGTTAGCCATGGATAAATACCCAGAAGTGGAATTGCTGGATGAAACAGCAGTTCTATTTTTAATATTTGAGGGTCCTTCATACTACTTTCCATAGTGACTGTACCAATTTATTACTTCACCAATAGTTAAGAAGGAATCCCTCTTCTCCACAACCACACCAGCATTTGTTATCTCTGGTGTTTTTTTTTTATTCTCAGAGAAAATTCACGTCCTTTCAGCAGAAAAGGAAAACCTCTGTGCATGTCACTTGCACTTACAGTGATTGCCAGGAGACTTGGATGTTGCTATTAATACGGATCCCTGCTGTTACTGCACTTCATGATTTATCTCCATCACATCTAAGCGGGAGGAGGTCAGATCAGACAGAAGAAGCCATTCATTCAAATGTGGCATTTCTCCTTCCACAGCCAGTGCTTTAAAACAGTAATTCATACTTACTTAATGGCTGTCCTTTGTGTCATGATTTTGTTCATTTAGGCTTGCAATGCAAACTGCTACTTTCTAATATAATTCTTCAATATTATCATTAAGGTTAGAAGTGTACTTTTGCAGTGAGAAGTCTTGACTCCTTTCCCCTACTGAAGAGATCAGCTAGTATGTCAAGGTTTGTTCAAAGGATAAAGTCCAAGAAATTTTATGATTTAAAACACTGTGCTATGTATGATTGCCTTTCCAAATTCTAATTTATAGTCAGTGACATTTGTTTACCTATTCTCTTTCATTAACATTTATGAAAGCATACAAATATTTTATAGCCCTAATAGATGAGATACTTGGCAATGCTTTATTGACTTTCATTATCTTTACAAGGCAGCTCAATAATAAATAGTTGAGGTGTTCAGAATGTAACACCAGACCTACTTTTACTGGTACTGTGTTTCCTGATCTCTTAAACCTGAAATTTATAGCAACTGGAAATAAATTTATCATCCACTGGGAATATTCATCTAGGTCTGAGAGATTAAATTTATATTCTGCATGTTCTCTAAGTATCTCATCAATTTGGGGATGGGTTCAAAGGAGAACAATGCTTCCTTGAGACTATCAATAATTAAAAATAAACATGGCCCTCCCTTTTGTAATCTAATATTATCTGTGCTGGCTTCAGAATTTATTTTCAGTTACTACATTTTAATGTATTCCTTTTAGTATAGTTTTTTTTGTTTTGTTTTGCTTTGTTTTTGATGATATAGTTTGTCCTGGAAACTGCATTTCACTCAAGACAAACTATAACAAGGTCACATGAAGACTAAGTAGAAAGTGATGTGAAAACTCACTTATTATCTGTAAAACACTCAGATTCTTAATAGAGAGAGATCTCTTTAAAGCTATGCTTTGGTCACCAACCAGTATCTCTATCATATGTGATATTCAAGCTGCCCATAAAGAAATACAAGGGTCTGGTTTTTTAAAAATTCAAGTTTTACCAAGACACAGACTCTTAACTATAGAGAACAAACTGATGGTTACCAGAGAGTAGGTGGGTGAGGATGGGTTAAATAGGTGATGGGGATTAAGGAGTGTCCTTGTGATAAGCACTGCGGTGTTGTATGGAAGTATTGAAACACTAAACTGCACACCTGAAATTAATATTTCACTGTATGTTAACTAACTGGAATTTAAATAGAAACTTTAAAAAATACACAGATCAATGGAACAGAATTGAGAACCCAGAAATGGAACCTCAACTCTAGGGCCAACTAATCTTCAACAAAAAAAGAATATCCAATGGAAAAAAGATAGTCTTTTCAACAAATGGCATTGTGGAAATTAGACCGCCACATGCAGAAGAATGAAATTTGACCACTTCTTTACACCATGCATAAAAATAAACTCAAAATGGATGAAAGACCTAAATGTGAGATGAGAATCCATCAAAATCCTAGAGGAGAACACAGGCAACAACCTCTTTGACCTCCGCCACAGCAACTTCTTGTTAGACACGTCTCCCAAGGCAAGAGAAGCAAAAGCAAAAATGAACTGCTGGGACTGCATCAGGATAAAAAGCTTTGGCACAGCAAAGGAAACAGTCAACAAAACTAAAAGGCAACCTATGGAATGGGAGAAGAGAGTTGCAAGCATCTAACAGATAAAGGGCTAGTATCCAAAATCTATAAAGAACTTACCAAACTCAATACAAAAAAAAAAAAAAAAAAATCAGTCAAGAAATGGGCAGAAGACATGAATAGACATTTTTTTCAAAGAAGATATACAAATGGCCAAAAGACACATGAGAAAATGTTCCACATCCCTAGGCATGGGGGAAATAAAAATCAAAACCACAATCAAATACCACATCACCCCAGTCAGAATGGCTAAAATTAACAACTCAGGAAACAACTCATGTTGGCGAGGATGCGGAGAAAGGGGAACGCTCTCACACCGTTGGTCGGAATGCAAATAGGTGCAGCCACTCTGAAAAACATTATGGAAATAGAAACTATTTCAAACAGTTGAAAATAGAGCTACCCCATGACCCAGCAATTGCACTACTAGGTATTTATTCAAAAGATACAAATATAGTGATTCAGAAGGGCACATGCACTCCAATGTTTATAGCAGCAGTGTCTACAATAGCCAAACTATGGAAAGAGCCCAGATGTCCTTCAACAAATGAATGGATAAAGATGATGTGGTAAATATATACTACAATAGGATATTACTCAGCCATCAAAAAGAATGAAATCTTGCCATTTGCAAGGACATGGATGGAACAAGAAGGTACTATGCTAAGCAAAATAAGTCACTCAGAGAAAGACAAGTATCATATGATTTCACTCATACGTGAAATTTAAGAAACAAAACACATGAACACAGAGGAAGGGAAGGAAAAATAAAATAAGACAAAACTTAAGAGGGAACCAAATCATAAGAGACACTGAACTCTAGGAAACAAATTGAGGGTTGCTGGAGAGGAGATGGGGGGAAGGGATAATTGGGTAATGGGCATTAAAGAGGGCACTTGATATAATGAGCACTGAGTGTAATACGCACCTAATGAATCACTAAACTCTGCCTCTGAAACTAATAAAAAAACTTCTAACAATTCAAGTTTTAGATAAAAAGAACAAATGACAGAATATTTCCTAAGTAAACTTTGAGCGTATTGCTAACTTTTGACGGTACCTACTATATTCTTCCCCCATGCAACCACCTGAAATGTAAGCCAGTCGTCGGACATTTAATACAGATGAGACTAATGAGGCCTGATGCTAATATAGCACTTTGGAAGTTCTTAGGCTATTTCCTTCTAGAGACACCTTGATTTTTAACAAACCAAAATTAATTCACACAGATTTCACAGAAATTTAAGATCTCCTAAGTTTTCACATGCTATGTTGGGAACTGAGGATAAACATTTTTAATACAAAAATGTCCTGTTAATGATAGTCTAGGAGAGGAGGAGTTTTTTGTCCTTGATATACCTGACCTGTTAAATTAAAATTGAGCCCTACATTTATACTGACTCATGTACCAAAGCATGTGGCAACAGACTTATAAAGTAAGTCTTCTTTAACACCCAAAGATTGTTTCATCGATGATTATGGTTTCTTTTCATTTAAAATAAACAGCTAATAGGTATTTGTATCAATTTTTATGATACCATATCTGCTTGACCTTTTTTTTTTAACTTAACCTTTTAATAAACTGAAAAGTGAATTCACTTAGTATATTCAATTGTTGTGTTTGTTCTTATATTTTGTACATAAATATTTATTTTGGATTAATTACAGAATTATAGAAAAGTTGCAAAGATTTTATTGAGACCTCTGATACAATCTTTACGCAATTAATATCTTACATTATAATGACACATTTGTTAAAACTAAGAAACTAATGACCCTGCAATTGCACTACTGGGTATTTACCCCAAAGATACAGATGTAGTGAAAAGAAGGGCCATCTGTACCCCAATGTTTATAGCAGCAATGGCCACAGTCGCCAAACTGTGGAAAGAACTAAGACGCCCCTCAACGGATGAATGAATAAGGAAGATGTGGTCCATATACACTATGGAGTATTATGCCTCCATCAGAAAAGATGAATACCCAACTTTTGTAGCAACATGGACAGGACTGGAAGAGATTATGCTGAGTGAAATAAGTCAAGCAGAGAGAGTCAATTATCATATGGTTTCACTTATTTGTGGAGCATAACAAATAACATGGAGGACAAGGGGAGATGGGGAGGAGAAGGGAGCTGAGGGAAACTGGAAGGGGAGGTGAACCATGAGAGACTATGGACTCTGAAAAATAATCTGAGGGGTTTGAAGGGGCGGGGGGGTGGGAGGTTGGGGGAACCAGGTGGTAGGTATTAGAGAGGGCACGGATTGCATGGAGCACTGGGTGTGGTGCAAAAACAATGAATACTGTTACACTGAAAAGAAATAAAAAATAAAACAAAAACAAAATAAAACAACAACAAAAAAAACTAAGAAACCAACATGATTATATTCTTATTAACTGAACCGCAGGCTTCACTTGGATGTCACGTTTTTCCACTAATGCCATTTTACTGTTTCAAGATCCAATCTAGGATTCCCTCACTGCATTTAGACGTCATGTCTCCTTAGGATACTCTAGACTACGACAGTTCTTTGGGTTGGAGTGCCTACGCATTCCAAAACGTAATCTCAACATAACATCATTAGGGATGTCCGATTTGGTCATTTGGTTATGGTAATATCTGCCAGGATTCTCCACTGTAAAGTGACTATTTTTCCTTATCCTTACTCCATTATTTGGAAATGAATCTCTAAATTCACCCCACAGGGGTGCCTGGGTGGCTCAGTTGGTTTAAGCATTTGCTTTAGGCACAGCAGGGGGCCTGGTTCTCCCCCTCCCTCTGCTGCTCCCACTGCTTATACTCTCTCTGTTAAATAAATAAATAAAACCTTTTAAAAAATAAAATAAATAAATAAAAAATAAATAAATTCACCCCATAATCTCCAGGTTAAACTCTACCTTCTGGAAGAGGGGAGTAGCAATCTAGTAAGTCATAAAGAATATTTGTCCTTTCTCTCCTGCCTTTATACTTAAATTATGTATCACCACTGCCTCATGTCATAGTATCTACTTTCCAGAGGTGATTATCATTCACTAACATATGAACGTTATCTAATTACAAAGTAATCTGAAGCAAAAAAATTTTGATGGTATTATCAATTATTGGCCCCTTTAGCTTTCCATATGAGCAAGGAAATGTATTTCCTCCTTCTGAAATGACTAGTTTTCATATTTTAATGAAAAGAAATTCTACCTAAAAGTGAGAATCTAAAATACTTTTAGTAGACATGATTATTTCCAATGAGAAAATCACATTATACTTATTAATATTTTATAGTGTCTTATACCTTTAGCAATTCTTACAATCACTTTCATTAATTTTTCTTCCTTTAAAGAAACCATATGATGTACACCTAGTGATGAATACAAAGATGTGCACTTGACCTGCTTCTCTAAGTCAAGATGAGTTTACTTGTGATTTTAAACCTCTCTCCCTCTCCCTTAACTTTAAATTAAAAATAAAGAATACTTAGCAATACTGAAATACAGAGAAATTCAGTCAAATTGTTAAATGACACAAATATACTTATTATTAGAATCTAAATTAATTATGTCAATTTGACTTCTCACATTTATTCATGTATTCTTTCATTCTGTAAGTCTTAAGTCTAACACATGCCAACCTACGTGCTAGAGATGCATACAGAAAAGATGATCTCTACCTGTAAGGAAATGATCACCTAGTATAGGCAGATAGATGCAGTAAATGAACAATAATCTTACAGTGAATACATGCTGCTGTTAAAAACAGAAAAGGGGAGCTCGTGTGGCCAAAGACAGAACAGTTTAATTCCTCTGTCAGGCTGTGAAAAACATGTTGGAGAAAGTGACATATACTTGGGAGCCTTAAGGGGGGCATTAACTGGCAGAATAATGGACAAGTAGAGATTCTAGGCAAAGTACAGAAAAGTATATATGAAATCACAATGATATCTGCAGAACAGGTCACTTTTAGGGCAATACAGATAGTTTTTAGATGACAGATTGTGTGTGGCAGTTGCAGATAAGAGAGCTGAAGAAATGACCAGTAGCCAAATCATAAATGTTCTTGTGCTAGGTGAAGGAATTTATATTTAAGCCTAAAGGCTAAGAAATTCTAAGCAGGGGAAGTTTTGTTTGTTTGTTTGTTTGTTTGGGGGGCTGTTATGCTTTTATTTAGTTATTTATTTAGTTAAGAGAGACAGAGGGAGGCAGACAGAGCATGAGCATGAGCAGGGGCAGGGGACAAGAGGCAGAGGGAGAGGGAGAAGCAGATTCCAGTGACCAGGGAGCCTGATGCAGAGCTTGATCCCAGGAGCCCAAGATCATGACCTGAGGCAAAGACAGATGCTTAACTGAGACACCCAGACACCTGGAGAGTTTTTAATAATATAATTTGTATTTTTAAAAACAGTCTAGCATAGTATTGAGACAGAGAGTCCAGGTAGAATGTAACCACACTACAGAACGTAGGAGGGCCTGATTATAGCAGTGGGCATGGAGGAAGGTAAGTTATTTGTCAAGCTGTTTAGAAGACAAAATGGACAGGACTTGATGAACTGATTAAATCAATAGTGAAGATCAGGTTTCTCTTTAGGAAAAGGTTGGGTAGAAGGAGAATGAGATGAAGGTCTTTTCAGAGAACGGAGCTGACTGTTACAGCTATTCGTGAATATTACTAGTGGGTGACAGGAGATGAAGCTTTCCCCAGATTTATAACAGGTAATTTGCTCATGAAAACATTTTTTTAGGGCAAAGTGTCAGAAAAACTTTAAAAAGTATTTGCTGTCTAATTGTTATCACACAAACAGTTGGTTAGGAAAAGCAGATATATATTCTCATTATCTCAATATTTTAATCTTGAATCTCTCCCCTTCCATAATAAAACTCAACAAACCCAGAGAAATCACTAAAAGGCATGTAAATGATGTATATCTTTAGAGGTAAGGATGAACACATAATTTTCAAGGTCTAGTGCAAAATAAAAATTTAGACCTCTTTTGCAAACAGCAAGGAGTAACTGCTAACAGAAATAAAAGAGGGGACATCATACAGATCCCATGAAAAATTAAAGTAATAATAAAAGAATATTATGAACAACTCTATGCCAACACATTTAATAACGTAGTTGAAACCAACCAATTCTCTGAAAAACACAATCTGCAAAAACACACACAAAAGGAAAGAAA
The DNA here is from genome assembly GCF_010015895.1 of Lontra canadensis. Classification (NCBI taxonomy): domain Eukaryota; kingdom Metazoa; phylum Chordata; class Mammalia; order Carnivora; family Mustelidae; genus Lontra; species Lontra canadensis. The sequence continues at coordinate 54,514,498 of NW_022630996.1, read as the reverse complement.
TGACCTAAATGATATTTACACAGTAAAGAAACTGAATGAACAAGTAAAAACTTCTCAAAAGAGAAAGCACAGACCCAGATGAGTTCACAGATGAAATCAACCAAATATTTGAGAAATAAATTATGCGAATTCTTTTTTTTAATTTTTTAAGACTTTAACTTATTTATTTGAGAGAGAGAATGAGAGAGAGAGAGAGAGACAGAGCATGAGAAGAGGGAGGGTCAGAGGGAGAAGCAGATTCCCCACCAAGCAGGGAGCCTGATGTGGAACTTGATCCCAGGACTCCAGTATATGACCTGAGCTGAAGGCAGCTGCTTAACCAAATGAGCCACCCAGGTGCCCCAAAATTATTCCAATTCGATGTAATCACATTCAGTGGAAGGGAGCAAAAGTGACACTTCCTAACTCATAATGAGTCCAACATTATTCGAATATCGAAATCAGACAAAGCTATTACAAGAACAAAAAAGTAGAGGCAAATATTGTTCATGAATACACACGCAAAAATGCTCAATAAAATGTCGGTAAATCAAATCCAAAAAGTATAAAGAGAATTACATACCACAATTAAGAAGGATTTATCCCTTATATGCAAGGCTGGTTCTACACTGGAAAATCAATTAATGTAATCCATCACATTAACAACTAAAAAAGAAAGTCACATGATCATATCAATAATTCCATGAAAAGCACTAAACAAAAATTCAGCACACATTCAAGAAAAACTTTCAGGGAACTAGCTATATAGGAAATTTTCTCAACTTGATAAAGGCTATCTATAAAAACCTACAGTTAACATCATATTTAATGGTGAGAAAGTGGAAGCTTTCCTCTCTAAGAAAAGGTAAAAGGAAGGGTATCCCCATAACAGCTTTTTTACATACCATATTGGAAGTCCTTGATGATGCAATAAAGCAAGGGAAAAAAGTATATAGGTTCAGAAGACAGACATAAAACTGTCTTTGTTTGCAGATGACATAATCATCTAAGGAGAAAATTTGAAAAAAATAGACAAAAATGTACTGAAACTAATAAGCAATTATAGCAAGGTTGCAGGGTACAGGATTGCAATATAGAAAATTCAACTGCTGCTCAATATTCCAACAAATAAAAAGTGGAATCTGAAATTATAAACAAAACACTGTTTATACTAGTTCCCCCTGCAAAATGAAATATTTAGTTATAAATCTAACAAAATATGCAATATCTATATAAGGAAAACTATCAAACTCTAATGAACCCTATCAAAGAATTAAATAAATGGAGAAATATTGCATGTTCATGGATAGGAAGACTCAATTTTAACAAGATGTTAGTTTTTCCCATCTTGATATATAGATTTGATGCATTCTCTATCAAAATAAGCATTTTATGAGTATCTACAAAGTGATTCAAAAACTTTTATAGAAAAACAAAAAGACACAGATGAGCCAACACAAAATTCAAAAAGAATAAAGTTAGAGGACTGATGCTACCCAATTGCAAGACTTACAGTTATCAAGATGGTATGGTATTTGTGAAAGACAGATCAATGAAACATGATAGCCCAGAAATAGAATCTGATAAATGCAGTCAACTGATATTTGACAAAGGAGCACAAGCAATTCAGTGGAGCAAATATAGTCTCCTCAACATATGACCTAGGAACAACTAGATATCCGCATACAGAAAAATACTAATAAAATAAAATAATAATAATAATCTAGATACTAATCTTACACCTTTCTCAAAAATTAACAAAAGTGGATCAAGACCCAAGTGTAAAACAAAGAACTATAAAACTCTTAGAAGATAACATATGAGAAAACTTAGATGACCTTGAGGATGGTGATCACTTGAGATATAACACCAATGGCAAAATCCATTAAAAATGATAAACCGTACACCATTAAAATTAAAATGTCTCCTGTTTCCTCTGTAAAGGACAAGGTCAAGAAGATGAGAATACAAGCCACAAAGAGGGAGAAAATATTTGCAAAATACATCAGATAAATAATTGTTACCTAAAATAAACAACAACAAAAAAACAAAACTCAGTAATAAGAAAACAACTTGATATGCACAAGACCTTACCAGGTATCTCAAAAAAAGAAGATATACATATGACAAATAAGAATATGAAAAGATGCTTCACATCATATGACATAAGAAAAATGCAAAATAAAAAAACAATGAGGATACCACTACATACCTATTAGAATGGCCAAAATCTAAAACACCTACCACACCAAATACAGGTGAGGATGTGAATCAAGGGTAACTCTCAGACATTGTTGGTGGGAATGCAAAATACTCCCACCACTTTGGAAGACAGTTTGATTGTTACATAATTAATCATGTTTTTATCATGTGATCTAGTAAATGTGCTCCTTGGCATTTACCCAATGGTATTATACCCACACAAAAATTTGTACATGGATGTTTCTAAGCAGCCTTATTCGTAATTGCCAAAGTGGGAAGCAACTAAGATGTTCTTCTGTAGGTATAAAAAACAAACAAAAATTCTGGGGAGGGAAAGATGGAGGCAGAATTTGAGAACCCTAGGCTCACCTTGTCCCACAAACACAACAAAGTAACTATCAAATTATCCTAAATACCCCAGAGATATACCTGAAGACTGACAGAACAAACTCCACAACTAAAGGAGAGAAGAGGTCATAGAAGTGCAAAAATATAGTCTGAAATGAAACAGCTTGGGGCTATTACAGGGAGGAGGGAGCTGTGGTCAGGGAAAAGGGCAAGAGAGAGAGGAGCACGTGGGGGAATGCACAAGGAGAATGTTTCTCCAAATCCACTGGCATATAATAGAAAAGGGGCTGAATTTCTGGAGTCCTTGCAACCAGTGGGGCTTAAAGCCTAGAGTTGTAAAGGTCAGCAGGCTTGGCTGGGAAAGAACCTGGAGGGCACTGTGCTGCTCCTGGAGAGAAGGCAGGCAAACTACCTTACAGCAGACAACATGGCAATAACAATCTGAAATGCACCCGGGGCACTCTTCTTGGAGCCCAGCACATCTCTGAGAGGCAGCGTTCATGAAATACCTCTCAGAGAACAATGGAGTTGGTTGGCACCATTTCCCTCCCCAACTCCTCAGCATAAACATAGGGCACCCCCCGAACCCCCACCAGAGGTGGGGAAGCAGTGCAGTGCAGACACTGGCTACCTAACTTGCTTACACCTAGCCCCACCCATCTGGGCTCTAGTGGAATTGCCCTTCTCAGTCATGCTTGCTTCTGTCCCAGGGCAGTGGGCCCCTTCCCAGAAGACCAGCATAAACCCTGCCCACACCATGTCTCCTGAGCAGAGTTCCACAGGGCCTCAGTTCTGGTGGAGGTGGTGACAGGTCTCATTTCACAAGCAGACCAGAGCACACCTCATTAAAACTTTCACATTCAAGCCAGGGGCCAAACATTGCCTACAGCAGAAAAGGAGAGCCTATGCAGATGACTAGGCTGACAGACAGAGCAACCAAAATACAATAGCAGAACACACACAGCACACACTGGAGACATGCCTGAAGCACCAGGCCCTGGATACTAAATGATCTCTTCACAATGCCTTTACTTTCAGCAGCAGGAGACATAGCTGCCTTTTCCAACACAAAGAAGAAGGCAGAGACTTGTACAAAATGTAAAAATGGAGGAATTTACCCCAAATGAAAGAATAAGATAAGGCCATGGGTAGAAAATCAAGTGAAACAGATATAAGTAACATGCTTGATGGAGAATTTAAAGCAGTATCATAAGGAAACTCCCTGGGCTTGAGGTAAGAATAGAGGACATCAGAGAGACCCTTACCACAGAGATAAAGGAGTTTAAAAAAATCAATCAGAGATGAAGAATGAAATAAATGAGATTGGAAACAGGTTTGAGGCAATGAACAGGCTGGAGGAATCAGAGGAAAAGATCAGTGACCTAGAAGACAAAATAAGGGAGTAATAAAGAGAAAGAATTACGCAACATGAGAAGAGACTTAGGAATCTCAGTGACTCCATCAAATGTAATAACATTCTTATTATAGAAGTCGCAGAAGAAGAGAGAGAGAAGGGAGCAGAAAATTTATTTGAAGAAATAATAGTTGAAAACTTCCCTAATCTGGAGAAGGAAACAGAGATCCAGATCAAGGAGGCACAGAAAAGTTACAACAAAATCAATAAAAGCAGGCCAATACCAAGATATATTATAATTAAATTAGAAAAATATAGTGATTAAAAAAAAAATCTTAAAAGGAGCAAGACAAAAGAAGTCATTGACTTACAAGGGAAAACCCATAAGGCTAACTAGCCAGAGACTTCAGGAGAAAATTGGTAAGCCAGACAGTGGCATGATATTTTCAAAGTGCTGAATGGGAAAAAATCTGCAGCCAAGAATACTCAACTCAGCAAGGCTATCCTTCAAAATAGAAGGAGAGAAAGTTCCCCAAATAAAAACTAGAGGAGCTCATGACCACTAAACCAGTCCTGCAATAGAAATATTAAAGAGTGGAAAGGAGAGATCAAAAGTCACAAAGGATCAGAAAAAATCTCCAGAAACAACAACAAAGCAAGTAATAAACAAGTAATAAAATGGCAACAAATACACATCAATAATTACTTTGAATGTAAATGGACTAAATGCTCCAATCAAAAGACAGGGGTGTCCGAATGAATTAAAAAAAAAAAAAAAACTGTCTATATGCTGCCTACAAAAGACTGATTTTATTTTTTTGAAATTTTATTTTTTTCCTAATTTTTATTTAAATTCTAGTTAGTTAATACACAGTATGATATCGGTTTCAGGAGTAGAATTTAGTGATTCATCACTTACATACAACACTCAGTGTTTATCACAAAGGGTGCTCTCCTTAATATCCATCGCCCATCTAGCCCCTCCCACCATCCCCCTCCACCAACCCTCAGCTTGTACTCTATGGATAACAATCTCTTGTGATTTGCCACCCCCTTTCTCTTTTCTTCCCCTCCCTTCCCACAAGTTCATCTGTTTTGTTTCCTAAATTCCACATATGAGTGAAATCATATGGTATTTGTATTTCTCTGATTTATTTCTCTTAGCATAATACATTTAGATCTAAAGACACCTGAAGATTGAAAGTGAGGAGATGGAGAAACATTTAACATACAAATGTATGTCGAAAGAAAGTTAGAGTAGCAATATTTATATCAGACCATTAAGACTTAAAAACAAATACTGTAACAAGAGACAAAGAAAAGCATTATATAATCATAAAGGGGACACTCTAACAAGATCTAACATTTCTAAAGATTTATGCACCCAACATGGAAGCATCCAAATATATAAAACAATGGGAAAAATAAAGGAACTAATTGATAATAATATGGTAATAGTCAGGGACTTTACCAGCCCACTTACATCAACAGACAGATCATATAAACAGAAAATAAACAAGGAAACAATGGCTTTGAATGCCACAGTGAACTGACAGGACTTAACAGGTACATTCAGAATATCCTATCCTAAAACAGCAGAATACACATTCTTTTCAAGTGGCATGGAATATTCTCCAGAATAAATCACATACTAGGTCACAAATCAGGCCTTAACAAATACAAAATAAATGAAATTATACCATGCGCCTTTTCTGACCACAACATTATGAAACTAGAAGTCAACCACAAGAAAAACTCTGGAAACACCACAAATACATGGAGGTTAAACAACATGCTGGCAAACAATGAATGGGCCAACAAGGGAACGAAGGAAGGAAGGAAGGAAGGAAAGAAGGAAGAAGTAAAATTAAAAAAAAAATAGAAATAAAAATAAGCAAATATTACTATATGCATGCAGCCAGACCTATCAAAAAGAAAAGAAAAAGGATCCAAATAAATATATCACAAATGCGAGAAGAGAACTAACAACACAACAGAAATAAAAAGTTATAAGAGAATTTTATGAAAAACTGTATGCCAACAATTGGACAACCTGGAAGAAACGGGTTAATTCCTAGAAACATATAAACTATCAAAACTGAAACAGGAAAAAAATAAAAAACTTGAACAAACTAAATCAGTAATCAAAAAACTCCCAACAAACAAAAGTCCAGGACCAGCTGGCTTCACAGGCAAACTCTATCAAACATTTACAGAAGAGTTAATACCTAGTCTTCTCAAACTACTCCAAAAAAATAGAAAAAGAAGGAAAGCTTCCAAATTCATTCTATGATGCAAGCAATACCCTGATACCAAAACCAGATAAATCCCTCACAAGAAAAGAGAATTATAGGCCAATATCCCTGATGAACATGGACGCAAAAATTCTCAATAAAATACTAGCAATCTGAATCCAACAATACATTAAAAAATAATTCACTATGATCACATGGGATTTATTCGTTGGTTACAGAAGTGGTTCAATATTCACAAATCAATGTGATATACATTAATAAAAAAGGATAAGAACCATATGATCATTTCAATAGATGCTGAAAAAGCATGTGACGAAGTATAATATCCATTCATGATAAAAACCCTCAACAAAGAAGGTTTAGAGGGAACATACCTCCAGATAATAAGGGCCATATATGGAAAACCCATAGTTAATACCACCCTCAATAGAGGGAAAAAATAGAGCTTTCCTTCTGTGGTCAGAAACAAAAGAAGGATAGCCACACTCACCACTGTTATTTAACATAGGATTGGAAGTCTTAGCCAAAGCAATCAGATAACAAAAAGAAATAAAATGTATCCAAACTGACAAGGAACAAGTAAACTTTCACTATTTGTAGATGACATGATATTCTATACAGAGAAGCTGAAAGACTCTACCAAAATAGTGCTAGACCTGATACATGAATTCAATGAAGCTGCAGGATACAAAATCAATGTACAGAAATTGGTTGCATTTCTATACACTAATAATGAAGCAGCAGAAGGAGAAATTAAGGAATCAATCCTATTTACAATTGCAATATTGAAAGCAATAAGATACCTAGGAATAAACCTAACAAAAGAAGGGAAAGACCTGTACTCCGAATGCTGTAAAACACTGATGAAAGAAATCATAGAGGACACAAAGGACTGGAAAGATATTTCATGCTCAGGGGCTGGAATAACTAATTTTGTTAAAATGTCTATTGCTACCCAAAGCAATATGCACATTTAATGTAATCACTATCAAAATACCAACAGCATTTTTCACAGAAATAAAACAATCCTAAAATTTGTATGGAACCACAAAAGACCCCAAATAGCCAAAACAACCTTGGAAAAGAAAAGCTAAGCTGCAGGCATCCCAATTCCAGATTTCAAGCTATATTATAAAGCTGTGGTCATCAGTATAGTAAGATACAGGGATAAAAATAGATACAAAGATCAATAGAACATAGCAAAAAACCCAGAACTGAACTCATAACTATCTGGTAAATTAACCTTTGACAAAGCAGGAAAGAATATCCAATGGGTAAAAGACAGTCTCTTCAACAAATGGTGTGGAAAACTAGAGAGTGACATGCAGAAGAATGAAACTGGACCACTGTCCTACACCATACACACAAAAAAATTCAAAATGGATGAAAGACCTAAATGTGAGACCTCAAACCATAAAAATCCTAGATGATGATTTATAGGTAGTGACTTTTTTTACTTTAACCATAGCAACTTCTTTTTAGAGGTCTCCTGAGGCAAGGGAAACAAAAGCAAAAATAAACTACTGGAACTACATCAAAATAAAAACCTTTGGCACAGTTAAGGAAACAACCAACAAAACTTAAAGATAACCTACTGAATGGGAAAAGACATTTGCAAATGACATGTCTGATAAAGGGTTAGTATCCAAAATATATTATAAAACTTATAAAACTTGACACCCAAAAGAATTCAATTAAAAAATGGGCAGAAGACATTAACAGACATTTCTCCAAACAAGACACACAGATGGCAAACAGACACACACAAAAAATGCTCAGTATCATTCATCAGAATGGTTAAAATCAACAACACAAGAAACAACAGGTGCTGGTGAGGATGTGGAGAAAGGGGAACCCTCGTGCACTGCTCGTGGGAATGCAAACTGGTGCAGCCACTCTGGAGAACAGTATGGAGGTTCCTCTGAAAGTTAAAAACACACCTACCTTTGGATCCAGCAATTACACTACTTGGTATTTACCCAAAGAATACAAAAGCACTAACTCAAAGGGAGACATGCACACCTATGTTTACAGCAGCATTATCTACGATGGCCAAATTATGGAAACAGCCCAAGTGTCCATCAACAGATGAATGAATATATACCACACACACATATATATGCCACACACACATATACACATATATAATATGGAATATTAACCATGAAAAAGGGTGAAATCTTGCTATTTGCAAGAACATGGATGGAGCTAGAGAGTATTAAGGTAAGTGAAATGTCAGAGAAAGACAAGTACCATATGATTTCACTCAAACATGGAGTTGAAGAAACAAAACAAATGAGCACAGGGGATAAAAGAGATAAAGGTAAACCAAGCAACACTCTTAATTATAGAGATCAAACACACAGAATGTACATCAGGTGTAAACCCTAAAGTAAATTCTGGACTTCTGGGGGCTTATGATGTGTCAATGTAGGTTCATTCTTGTTAACAAATATACCATTCTTTTTTTTTTAAGATTTTATTTATTTATTAGACAGAGATCACAAGTAGGCAGAGAGGCAGGCAGAGAGAGAGAGGAGGAAGCAGAGGGAGCCCAATGCTGGGCTCGATCCCAGGGTACTGGGATCATGACCTGAGCTGAAGGCAGAGGCATTAACCCACTGAGCCACCCAAGCGCCCCCAAATATATCACTCTGATGAGTAATGTTGATAATGGGGAAGGCTATGCATGTGTGGGGGCAGGGATATATGGGAAATCTCTGTATTTTCATCTCAGTTTTGCTATGAACCTAAAACTGCTCTGAAAAAGTTTTCAAGTTCTGCTAAAAGTATTAAAATATAAAGACTTCTATTCTAAAAATATTTTATTATTTATAAAATATAACTGGGGCAATCATGATGACTGAATAACATGAACTTATAAATTATAAAAATATTGTTATGTCACAATGTTATATAATATTTTATTAATGACATCTTTATTGATATAAGATTTTTCCACTCATATATCTGCAAACTCATTTATTAGATCAGCATAGTTTGTACTTTTATATACTTCATTATTCATTAATAAAAATGAAAAAAATGTTGGTTGCTCTTGGACAATGTAAAATCACAAGTAACTTTTGATGATTTTTAATTCTCAGAAAGATCTTTCTTCTGATGCAACTGGTATTGAAGTTAAGAGTATTTTATAAGATGCAACATTAGGATAAACTCTGATTATTTTGAAATATACATTTTAAAACTACTGGAACTGGTGATTAAACATGAAAAAAATTTCTAGAAAGACTGAACTCCATAAAAATCAGTGTAGTATCAGTTTTAGTTTAATTGTAAATTTATACAATAGCATTTGATTGTTTCCTCTGACATTTCCTATAACCTATAGAAGTTGTGTATGGTGTGGGTTTATAATTTGTACATAACTCAAAATGCCTATTTATGTAATCTTTCCTTAGTTCTTCAATTATAGAAAAAAATATTTTAAATGCTGTCTTTCTCTTTAACCAGCTCATCACAGGCCATATGAAAACTGCATTCTTTTACACTGAATGTGATGGTCCTTAAATTTAATTTGTATTTTTAAACCTGTATTAGTTTGGCAGTGATACAGTGTTTTCAGAATTAGAAATTCTAAACTTTTGTAAGAATTCTGTGAACTCCCTGATATACTTTATTGCAATGTCCACTTATAAACTATTACTTTTTAAATAACTTATTGACAAAGTTTACTGCCTGACCACCTGTTCCAGCCCTGAGGACAGAGAGTTCATATTTGCAGATGCTGTAGGTATGGAACTGGAATAATGGACAGGCTCCGCAGGAGTCTCAGACTGCCAGCATATGGAGTCCTTTCTCTCTGCTAAGGCTTCAGTCAGTGTTGCCATCACTGTCAATGCTGTAGCTGGCCCTGTCACCACTGTCAGTCTGGGCCTAGTTTCCAGATGAAGGAGGGGCTAATCTTGGAGCTGCACTACATTCTGGACTGCTGTGAGGCATGAGACTACATATGTAAAAAAACTCAAGAAAGTTCCTCTTGGAAAAGATGAATATGCTTACAAACTCCCAGTAAAATTGATGAGAGAAAGAGAGAGGGAACATAAATGACCAATATCAAGAATCAAGAAGTATCACTACAGATTTTAAGAGAATCAGATCCAGAATTTACAGAATCAGTTCATGAATATCACTAAACAAACACAACAACATGAACAATAGCAATTAATAGCCACAAACAGCAACTCCGTGGAGAGAAGAGACTATAATTTCCAGACTTACCACAATATATTAAATTTCCAGTTTTGAAAAAAATCATTAGAAGTTGTATAAACAAACTGGACAGTTTGGCCCACATAGAGAAAAGAGCAATCAGTAGAAACTATCCTTGAAGAAGCCTGGATGTTGAACTTACTGGGCAAAGCTTTGAAATCAATTATAAATATGCTTAAAGAAAAAAAGGAAACCATGTCTAAAGGACTACAGGAAATTATGATAATGTTGTCTCCCAAAACAGAAAGCGTCAGTAAGGAGAATGAATTTATAAAATGTAGGGAGTAACTTGAACCAGGGATTCCAGGTAAGGGAATGCTATGGTGATATAAAGACCATGGGTTTAGTAGCCTGCACTACAATGGAGGAAAAGACACACTTGAGGGACATGATGGAGTCACACAGAGGATTCAGTTAGCAACTGACAGATTAAAGGCAATGAAGTAGAGGAAATACATAGCTTTAAGACTTAGAGAATATTACGATTGGAGAAGTTACATATTTACTACTGTACCACTTCCTCGTATGGATCTCTCTTCTGATTCTGTCAAGATGGCCTTCTCAGAAAAGGCTTTTTTTTTTTTTTTAAAGGTTTTATTTATTTATTTATTTGACACAGAGAGAGATGGAGAGAGAGGGAACACAAGCAGGGGGAGTGGGAAAAGGAAAAGCAGGCTTCCCACCAAGCAGGGACACCAATGTCGGGCTCGATCCCAGGACCCCAGGATCATGACCAGAGCCGAAGGCAGACGCTTGGCCGAGCCACAGGGCGTTTTAAAATGTATTTTTATCTCTGCTTCTATATTTTATGCCATGCAATTAATGGTGCTTGAAAAGTCAGCACATCCTGGTGATTTTTCAAAATTTGTCTCAATGCCCATAACCTAAAACCCTTCTTGCTATTTCAGCCGCAATAGTCATAGCTGCTTGTATTTCTCAGGGCATGACTGATTCTACCAGATACTGTATTCCTACAACTGGGAATGATCTTGCCTATAAAGGGCTATTTGGCAATATGTGGAGACATCTGATAATGTTGCACTGAGGAACTGTGCTTCCGGCATCCAGTGGGTAGAGGGGCAGAGATGATGCTGGGCTTCATACAACGCAAAACACAGCCTGCCCAAACAAAGAATTATCCAGCCGAAAATACTGCTAGTGTCGAGATTAAGAAACTATGGTTTAGGTACCTAATATAAAACAGGCAGATGATTCATACGAATCCTGAATAAAGTTACTTCTAAAACTAGCAAGCATCCACATTTAGTTATAGTTCCAACTAAAAGCTTAAATATGAAAACTATGTGGTCATAGCCAAAAATTTTAAATCCAAGAACTCCATGATATAGGTGTGTCCGCGGGGTCCTCCATAAGGCAGATACCAGGATGGGATCAACATGCAAGATAGTCAGAGAGAAAAATGCTTATTAATGCTAACAGGGGAGGAACAGCAGTCATGGAGGGCCTTTCAGACTCTGATGCAGTTCTCTCACCTATGATGGAGATAGGGAACAAAGGATTCGGTAGGAATAGCCTTAGACCACGGTACAATTCTAAGGCAGTCTCAGTTAGACTGATGGAAAGTGTTTGGACCAAAAATACCAATTAGAAGAATCCCATGTGGAGCAGAGTATCTTGGCTCCAATATCCCTGCTGTGCACAGTCACTGGCTGGGTAAAGCTCAAGAGAAGTGTGGTCTTGGCATTGACACTACAGTTGATACAAGCTTCCTGCAGCAAGTTCTCTCAGAGATCGGAGCAACAGACTTCCACAACCACCAAAATAGTTATTTGAAAATCATTCAACAGAAAATCTTTTTGCCTGTTTGTCTACCAGCTTTACCAACACAGTTCAAAGAATATTACCTAATAGCAAAACGAAAAGAGATGGTTAAATTTAGGAAACTAGCTGTGTTATTCACTTTGAGGTTTGATCAGTAGGTTTAATATTTCTGGGCTAACAAATGCATGTACTAAAGGCATATGGGTTGTGTAACACAGCTGTTACAACAACAAGTTAGACAAACTTTTTAATGTAAGTTTCAAAGAAATACTTTTTGAAAATATATATAGGCATCTTCAGTTAAATAACTTGAAATAGGAAAGGGTCACTCTGCAATTGTGTATTTATAACAACTTGTACAGAACTTAAAAAAAAATGTGAGATACATCTTTGAAAGCAGTCCTGAATAGATGCCATGCTCAAAATAAAATTTTGCACATGCACTTATATTTTCACATTTCAGCTAAAAATCTACTTACTGATGGTTAAAAGATACTTTACTCAACCTGTCTCGAGGCAACTTTATCATTACATAGGTCATATTCTAGTTTATTTATTTACATAGTCAGTGTACCAGGTGATTCCTGCAGGCTCCCTTGATTCCTTCCCTTTTCTCCCCTCTATATCTAGTATGTTACTAAAACCGAAAGATCCCACCTTCTTAATTATTCATAAAAGCATTTCCGCCTTTCTTTTCCTCTTGCCCCTATTTTTGTTAGGATCTCTTTACCTTTTGCATTTATTTTACATAAAATATTAATTTCCCATTTCAAGTAGTTTCTTCTACATTTCTCTTTCATTCTTTGTACCACTGCCAAAATAATCATCTGAAAGCATATTTTATCCCTTGCAATTGCCCTTCAGAGAATCCTTTTACTGTCCAGTACAACCATTAGCCAGCCATACATGGATGACTTCCAAATTGATATCTCCATCTACAATCTTTTCCCTTAATTCCTGAATCGTGTATCCACGATCTACTCAGTATCTCCACTTTGATATCTCATACACAACCCCAATTTAACATGACCCTTTATTTCACCCATAAAGCCTTTTTTCTAATATAAATTTCATCATCTCAGTCACTTCTTTCTCACTTTATCGCATCATGCTATCCTACCACGTGGTTATCAGATTTATCTTCAAACTATATCACTTTAAATTTTTGAAAAGCAAGTATCCAACTCCTTCTGTGTAGTAGATAATGTTTTAAGTATATAGGTTACAGAGTCAAAAATTCCTGTACTTCTGCAGCATATATTAGACTCTGAGGAAAATCTGTAAAAAAAGCAATGTAAGCACAACTTTTTATGTACCTGTCCCTCAAACTAACAGCATAGCTCCTTTACTTTCTTACTTGCCAATCCCCATTCCTGTTTTGGACACCCAGCCCCTAGATTCTATAACGTTGATATTAGAATCTAGAGATTACAGATTGCCAGTTTCTGAAGTTTAGATTTAATACACACTGAATGTCTGGATCTTACTCATGAGTTCAAGGAAAAAAAAAAAACATGATGTGGAGTAGGAGGAAGGATGCTTTTAGGCTTGGATGGTAGTCAAGGTAAAATTTAAAATAGTGTTTATGAAACAAGAATACAGTTGAAATCATATAGCTATTAACCATCAGACTGAAAGGAGAGGAAGGCTTTAAACATAAAGAAAACACAGAATCAGAAGTAAAAACTAAGGTGAGATGCAAAGGAGAAGAGCAAATTTTTGTGTTTTATGTTTTAGTCTTTGTTAGCCTGGATTTGAATTAATCCTTTGTTCAAACAATATTGAGCTACTTGTATATGCCAAGAACTTGCCCAAGCACTTGGTGTATTATAATGAACAAGTAAATGTCCCAATCTCATGGAACTTTATTTTAGTGGGGAGAAAAAGACACTGCACATACAGATGAATGAACAGTCATATATTAACAGACATAGGAAAGAGAAAAAAGTACAAAGCAGAGTCATAGTGTAGAAAGCGATGGTACAAGGTACAATTTTAAGTAGGGTGGCCCCTGAAGACGTCCCTGATAGAGTAACATGAAATGACAAAAACAAGGATACAAGAGGTGTAAGTATTTTGAGGCAGATATGACTAAAGATTGAAATACATGAAAGATAAGATCAGAGAATCAAATCATGTAGGTCAAATCCTGTACTGGTCAAATCACACATGGTTTAGACCATCGCAGTAAGGAATCTGAATTGTTTTCTTAGATGGGAAGCCACTAAAAATTGATGAAGACAATCTAATATTTTTAAATAACTATATTTATTTCTTTATTGATAATAAACTCTGGGGCAGGAGAAAGAGAGGCTTTACAGAAATCTAAGCTCTTACTTCCTATATTTTTCTTTTGCTCTAAATAATTACTATGTAAAACTCCCAAAATAAGTAGATGGAGATTAGAGGTATTTTTTTTAATTGGCATATTAGAAGCTGTGTCTTTTGATTCTCCAGAATGTTAGTATTCATATTCCCTATGTCCATCATAACATTTCTTATGACTTAGAGCAAATGTCTTTGATGGGCTTTTATAAAGTAGGTGTGATATGTGAATATTTAGCACTTATTCTATTATATACAGAGGGTAGGAAAGTGTTAGATACTAATTGTTAGATTTTAGATTTTAGAATATGTATATAACAATATAACAACAACAACAATAACCATATATTATTTTGACTAGTTGGTGGGTGAGCTGCTAACATGATATACAGAGACATATTTGTTTATATATATATATAAGGTTTCATTTTTTTGGTCACAAAGTTCCTAGGAAAAAAGGTATATTGAGTATTCTCATTTTGTGGAGATAAAATAGGGACTTACTATGGCTACATAACTAACACATGGTCACACATCACACACACTATGGCTACATAACTAACACAATGTCACAAGGTCACATATACATAACTAACACAACTTCACAAAATGGTGAACAATAAACTGTGTCCAGCAGTCTGAATCCAAAGCCAGTAGCCTTAAGTTACACAAGCTTGAAGGAAGAAGTATGGCTTGGGATCATCCTTAAAAATAGGTCAAGTTCGGGATGCCTGGGTGGCTCAGTCGGTTAATCCTCTGCCTTCGGTTCAGGTCGTGATTCCAGAATCCTGGGATCGAGTCCCACATCGGGCTCCTTGCTCAGCAGGGAGCCTCCCTCCCACTCTGCCTGCTTGCGTTTTCTCTCTCTCTCTGACAAATAAATAAATAAATAAATAAATAAAATCTTAAAAAAAAATAGGTCAAGTTCTATATCTGGTAATACAGGACTGATGTCTAGAGAAATTCCTTTAGTGCAGACAACTAAAAATTCTAGAAAAAAATAAAACACACACATTTTTAATGCACGACTGCACTAATAGAAAAGGTTAATTCTCAGATGCAAAAATGATGAGAAAACATGATTATAATGAGACAAGAAGATGTGAAATTTATACTTGGCAGAATTATCTTTTCTTTCATTTTTGAGAGTGTAAGGGTTTGGCTTTAAAGGTTAAAGATGTACTGGATAAATAACAAAATCCTAAAGCAACTCAAAATGGGGAGACAAATTAAAGATCTATACAGGATGTCAGGACTCCCACCAGGTAAATCCAACAGTTGTTAAACTAAAGACAGAGTGAAGATAGTTTCTTTTTTTTCTCCCTCCTTTCTTCCCTCCTTTTTCTCTCTCTTTCTCCCTTCCCTTTTTTTTTTTCCCCCCAATATAGCTTTCTATCATATCATTGTTTGGAAAGGAATAAGGAAAAAAGTATCTTATGAGAATTCATAACCACAAATCTTCCATTAAAGGGTTAGAGTGGAATTCATACTACCTGTATGGTCAAAAATAGTAGTTGATAAAGTTTTTCTTAAAGAGTTAGATAGTAAATATTTCAGATTTTGTGAACCACATGATCTCTGTTGGAGCCATTCGGTTTTGCCATTACAGTAGGAAAATAACTCAAGGACCAAAATAACTATGGCTATGTTCCAATAAAACTTTATTCATCAAATCAGGTAGCAGGCTTAATTTGTTCTGCAAGCTCTAATTTACTGACCCCTGACCAAAAGTGTACTTTAAATGAAAAATGAGTTTTAAGTGATCCCATTCTAGTAATAATACAGAGACCTGGCAGAAGAAAACACAAATCATTTTTGGAGAAAATACTTCAAACCTAAGCTTCAAAGAATTCCCACAAATAATGTTCCAAGGAATAAGAGTTCAATAGGAAAGGAATAACCATAAGCAAAAGTCAATAAAACTAACACATTACAGTCAATCTGTGCAAAGACAGCAGATAATGAAATGACAATGTAGGAATGCTTATTTATTTAAAAGAGTAACAGCATGTAGTAAAAGTTGCTGAAAGAAAGAGGCTATAAAAGTGACCACATAGAATGAAATCATTAAAATAATCCTAATAAAAGATATGCTTAAAATGAGAAATTCAGTGAGAATGTTAAACAGATGATTAGATATAGCAGAAGAGAGAATTAATGAAGTGAAATACTCATCTTTAGAAAACATTCACATTGTGACAGAGATAAGTGAATATACAAGGAGAAATAATAAGTCCTAACATACCTAATCAGTGTTCTGAGAATGAGGGAAGGTGGTATGAAAAGCAATAATGACTAAGAATTTTTCAGAGCTGATAAAAGATGCCAGTTCTCAGGTTGAAGGAGTCTAGCAAATCTTTGAAATATAATTTTTAAAAGATCACACTGAGAAGCATAACACCAAAAACAAAGGAACCTATTAAATTTCCTCAAAGGGCTGAGATAAAATATCTCTCAATCTGGAATTGTGTACTATGAAAAGCAACATTTCATAATAACGGTGAACTGAACAAATTTTCAGGTACCCCAAAATTAGGACAATTCATCAACTACACAGTCTTACTAACAGAACTTCTACAGAATGTACAAAGAAGTCATTGAATCCACACATCTGAAAAACAGAACATGTATGGGGGTGATTTAAGCCAGTATTGACCATATAAGGAATTAATAAAAATAGCTAGTATATAAGAAATAAAAAATGCAAAGACTAAATGTGATAAACAGTATCATAGGGTGCCTGGGTGTCTCAGTGGGTTAAGCCTCTGCCTTTGGCTCAGGTCATGATCTCAGGGTCCTGGAATCGAGGCCCGCATTGGGCTCTCTGCTCGGCGGGGAGTCTGCTTCCCCCACCCCACCCCGCCTGCCTCTCTGCCTACTTGTGATCTGTCAAATAAATGAATAATAATAATAAAGAAAACAGTATCATAAAAATTAAGAAGGTTGCTTAGATTTAAAACATTCTAAGGTACTTATACTTTGGGGAAGGAAGAAAAGGGTAATTATTAACTTTATAATCTCTTAATTTAATATTTCTGATAAGGTATTAGGACGACTAAATAGTGGTAAAATGTAAAACCCAAGAGTTTTGGGTTTACACACTAGAGTATCAAAAAAAAATAGAATGAGGTTTGGGGAGATTTAGAGGATTATAGGTAAAGATAAGTACCTTTGAACGGAGGCAGGGATAAATAAAACATTTGGAAAATAAGAACATCTAGTAATATTTATGGGATGATCATTGTTAAAATATCATTGTAAAATCTTTAAAAACAGCTGAACATGAAGTGCAAAAAAAGAAAAGACATGATAAACTTTGCATTTCATATCCAAAGAACAGTGACACAACTTGCATTACTGTTCATCATTATGTGGGCTACTAACTCAAAGTATGAGTCAACAAATGTAAACGTTGTGAAATACAATCTTCTTGTTCACTGAGCTTCTAGAAACAATTGCAGAACACCAGCCTCACAGGAGGCCAATTACAGCAATGTAGCCTCCAGGCTCACATAATCACAACATCTGTAAAAGCCCCCTTCATGGATGGTTTACAGTAGATTTTATTACAGCTTTCATGTTGTACCAGAGGTTTTAGCACATCCTGTGCTAATAATAACAAACAACCAATTAAAAACCAGATGATAAAAATTATTACTTTTAACTGGTAATAGTTCATGAGGTCTAAATTTGTTCTAACATAATATTACTCATTTTTTAAATTTACTTAAATGTTAACTATCTACTAACTTTACATATTTTGGAACACAAAAACTACTGAACTATAGCATTCTCATTTATAATTCTAATAAAAACTTGTCACACAGTTAAAATGGTGATAAGCTACAAACACATCTAACACAAAATTATAAATATGTTAAAGAAACAAAAATTCATTGGGCAAGCCTGAAGGTTTAATTGCTGTTCTTAAAATCTGAGGAAAATTTAATCACATCACACAGTATTTAAGAGCTTTATACTCAATTCTTACAAGGTAAACCCATTTCTGAATACAAAAGTTGCCCTGAGCTTTCATTAATGAAGCATATTTCATTGTGGCTAAATAAGGTATAAAAATTAATACTTCTTAAAAAAATTAATACTTCTTCCATGGGGAAATCTAAAATATGCTCATTTCAAGTTGAAAAAGATACAATGCGTTTGACCATTATAATTCCAGGGTCAGCTGAATATTCCTACCCTCCTGGTGATCAAGTCATCCCTCAGCCCGATACAGGCACATACTGCTTTCTCTAGCTCAGGTGCCTTCTCCCACCTCCATCCTCATCTACCTGACCAACCTATTCAACTTCCATATTTCAGCTAAAATATCGCTCTTTGGGGCAATTAATGGCTGCTCTTATCTGCTACTACACTGTGCAAGATATTTCTTTCTTCTTGCTCATAGGAATTTTATTTTTTAAGTAGGCTACACACCCAACATGGAGCCCAGCATGGGGCTTGAACTCACAACTGAGATCAAAAGTCAGACATTTAAGTGACTGAGCCATCCAGGAGCCCCAGAATTAAAAACATTTTTATAATTTGCATATGTGTACATACATAAGTATGTATACATATGCAGATGTATGCACATATACAGATAGATATGTATTTGCACACATTCATATATACATGGATGTCTACATATATGTGTGTCTTTGTATATTTTTTAGATTTTTTTTTTTTTAATTTATCTGAAAGAGAGAGAGAGATCACAGGCAGAGAGGCAGGCAGAGAGAGAGGGGGAAGCAGGCTCCCAGCTGAGCAGAGAGGCGGATGCGGAGCTTGAGCCCAGGACCCTGAGATCATGACCTGAGCCAAAGGGAGAGGCGTAACCCACTGAGCCACCCAGGCCCCCCTGTATATTTTTAATATAAATAAAACCTAACATATAACATAGTGCCTAAAAATAATCTACTCAAAAAGTCAAGTAGATGGATTAATAAGGCTTGTTAGCTCTTCTAATTTAGTTTAACAATAAAAAATCAGTTAGTTTTTACCACCTTGACTCATCCTTAGAACATAATTTCCCTTAATGAGTATAGAAATATTTATGGCTGGTCATTAAATATTGTTCCTGCCTTTCTGGGAAAAAGATGTTTCAATAATTGCGTTAGCTTCTCTCGAAGTTTATTTCTCAAAGTTATTGCTTATTTTATCAGAATTTAAAGATGATACATTTTATAAAAACCTGAGTTGGAAGAATGACATAAAATTTGCTTTGTGGAGTATTTACAATAAGACTAAGATTAGTATGAAGTAGGGATAATTCAGGTTTTGCAAAACTTTTTTTTTAAAGATTTATTTATTTGACAGATAGAGAGGCACAAGCAGGGGGATAGGGAGAAGCAGGCTTCCCGTTGAGCAGGGAGCCCAGTGCAGGCTGGATCCCAGGAGCCGAGGATCATGACCTGAGCCAAAGGCAGACGCTGACTCGACTGAGCAACCCAGGGGCCCCCAAATTTTGCAAAACCCTTAAAAGAACTTAAATCATATGATCAGTCACTCATTACATTTTTTTCCTCCCTTTTCTATTTTTTCTTTCTTCTTTGCAATTGAAAATCAGAAAAAGAATATAGATAAACCCTGCAGATCCTTGTTTTAAACACCTAATTACTAATTTATTATTCTAAGAGACTTAATTTAGTACAAAATGATTACTCAATCCTATCTTAAATCTCAGAAATTGAATGTTTTACACTAAGTGAAAAAGTTATGGACAGACATGGTCAGTATTTGACAGTATGGTTGTCTTTGTTATCAAGTACCATTTGAAATTTTATAACTTACGCTATAAAAATAGATAAATAAGAAAACAAAGGGAAAGGAATAAATTACAGTAATCTTTTTTTTAAAAGATTTTATTTATTTATTTGACAGACAGAGATCACAAGTAGGCACAGAGGCAGGCAGAGAGAGAAAGAAGGAAGCAGGCTCCCCGTGGAGCAGAGAGCCCGATGTGGGGCTCGATCCCAAGACCCTGGGATCATGACCTGAGCCGAAGGCAGAGGCTTTAACCCATTGAGCCACCCAGGTGCCCCTAAATTACAGTAATCTTAAGCAGTTTCTCATGAAAACACTAAAAAGAATCATTCAATATCCTGAAACTGTAGTAAAATCTAAATCATTTATTTATTTTTTTAAATATTTTATTTATTTATTTGACAGAGATCACAAGTAGGCAGAGAGGCAGGCAGAGAGGCAGGCAGAGAGAGAGGAGGAAGCAGGCTCCCCACGGAGCAGAGAGCCCTATGCGGGGCTCCATCCCAGGACCCTGGGATCATGACCCGAGCTGAAGGCAGAGACTTAACCCACTAAGCCACCCAGGTGCCCGTTAATCTTTTTTTTTAAAGATTTTATTTATTTATTTATTTCAGAGACGGAGTGAGGGAGAGAGAGCATAAGCCTGGGGAGGGGCATAGGGAGATGGAGAAGCAGACTCCCTGCTGAGCAGGGAGCCTGATTCAGGACTCAATATCCCAGGACCCTGATCAGGATCACGACCTGAGCTGAAGGCAGGCGCTTAACCAGCTGAGCCACCCAGGCACCCCTTAAAATCTAAATCTTGATTTCAATACAATTTTGAGCAATTATGGGTGAATCAACATGGTAAACTAGTAGATCATAGTACTTAAAAGAGAATTCAAGAAGTCAGTTTATTCAACTCCAACCTCTGGCAAATACAGTATTTCTAATGAAGCCGCTCAATATCAGAAAATTTAAGTAAGTTTCCCTGGATATATAGTTCATAAAAAATCTAATGTTAGAAACAATTTGAAAAAGGGAACAAAAACTTCAAAAGTCTAATATGTCACACCCTAATATAGGAAGAAATGGTTTGAATGTATGCAGCTATATGGAAATGATCTGAATGATAAGACTGAGAGACCATAGACACTGTATAAATATAGTGTACAGAAATATGTGGTTACGTAATCATTTTATCTAAAGTGGATAATAGGAAAAACCCACCCAAAACAAAAAACCCATTTTGCAATAACTGTATTTGAAAATGGGTAACTAAGGCATAGAAAAATATAGACTCATTAACAGAAAGTAGTTCAGGGACTTAATCACTAGAAGTTCACTATAAAGGAGAAAGATAAACTTTATTTCATCATTTTTTTAGCCCATACAGATAAGAACTTTTGATATCCATATGTAAATGTGTTTTCTTACCTTAGGACAATTCCTTATAGAATTATGAATATGCTTTAAAATTATAAAGACCCAGAAAAGACTTGCCCAGCCTTGGCATGTGTGAAACGAACCAGTCAACTGCAGTATGAACAGAACTTCTTGTCAGTCCTAGAGGCGACCAGCTGCCTATGAATAATGGCAAATTATACCAGGTCAGACCTAACAAATGTTGTACCACTTGGGAGTTACTTAGGCTAATGAATAGCTAAAATATACATGGTCTGTATAATCATGTCTATAGAAAGAATTTCAGCTACCGCCACCCTAAATTTTGGTTTTGAACTACATTTTCTTCATGTATTTTAGTCATACATTCTGTCACTAAGTGAGAATACTATATATTTCATTTGCTTTGACTCTCCTGAAGAAAGATTGGTACCTTTCATACAATGACAAAGGAATAATCTACTTCTATATCCCTAAACCAGTTATGACTACGGTTCTGTCCCTTCTGGTCTGCCCATATACTGAATATGTATGGCACCAGAAGGAAATAAATTCAATTTCCCTTAGAAACAGGCCAGAATCTGAGCAACATAAGTGAATAATAATTACCTGAGCCTGAGCACCCATTTCAAAGAATAAACAAAGATTATTTTTATCTTAGAGGGAAATCAAAACAATCTGGCCTTCTAACAGTCTAGCAAAACATTCTACCCACTGGGTAGGTAGAATAGACACCCAGCATCTATTCAGTGATACTGGACTCTGAGTTAAGAGTTAAAAGTAAAAAAAACAAAAAACAAAAAAAAAAAAAAACTACTTATGTGTGGAAGGACAATGAATTTTAAAAAAAGGTTTATGAAGTCCCATGCCCCTTGACCTTCTCTTATTACTACTGCCTGGTGAACCTTTTCAAGATGAATGGTGTATATCTTTATCTATGACAGTCCATTTAGCAATCACAATATTTCCTATAAGTTAGATAAATTGTCCAGTCATTTAACAAGAAGAAAGGCCAACATCAATTGCAGCAAAGGTCACTCAATCCAGTTTTGTTCTATATTAAATTGTCATCAGATCTGAACAGTGATTTCATCAATAACACATCTAACTAGAATGTTCCAAAATTTAGAAATCAACTGCCTGCCCTTAGGGGAAAAATGAAGTAGGTAAATAAGACACAATTTTCCAAAGGAAACTCACAGGGTATTGAACTCAGGATTATAGTCTCCCAGACATCTCATTTATCATTTAAACTAAATACGACTTTGAGAAATGACACTGTTGGTTCAACGTTTGTCCTTATAGAGATTAAACAAGTGAATGTCATGTGCACTTTGCAGATGTAAGTTTAACTTTCTCTGTCAAACTAGCCAAGCAATGAATATATGAGAGAAGCAAAGTATATTACAATATTATGACCTGAATCTAAAAATGAGGAGCCTAGCACACAGATCCAGAATGAGGGACAACTGACCTGAATTCTTCTGGAGATTTAATGCCACGAAAATGGAGGGTGGCAGAGGAGCTCAGATGGAGGGAAAATAAAGAGACAGCTCAACCAATGCAATGACTGGGCCTCGTTTATTCAGGAAAGAGCCACCACACAGCTAAAAAGAGCATTTTAAGGAAAATTCGGGAAATCTGAAAATGTGGGAAACCTGAAATTGCAATTTATTGTCTTAGGTGTGGTAATGGTAATGTGGCTTTGTAGGAGGAGGTCCTTATTTCTGGAAAATGGAAACTGAAATGTTTAGGGGGAGGGGTCATGAGGTTTATAAACAACTTTTAATAACTTGGAAAGATGGAACTGTGTGTGCATGCACGTGAGGGGGTGTGCGTAGACTGAGCAACTGTGGAAAGAAAGTTCGTGAATCTAGGGGAAGGGTGTACCGGTATATACTGAAGATTATTTCAACTTTTCTGGGGATTTAATATAATTTAATTTTAAAAAATCAAATGTATTCTTATGCTCAAAATCTCTAATGGTATCCATTTTATTCAGAACTAGACTGTTCTTTACAGTGAGCTGCAAGACCCAAAATGACGTAGTTCCTCACCATATCTCTGATCATTTCGCCCACAGTTGTTTCCCTTTGGTAGGTTTACTCCAGACACACGGGCATTTCTGTTGTTTCTCAAACATAACAGACGTGCCTTTGCACGGCCAGTTCCCCCAGCCTGCAACATCATCTGCCTACACGTACTAATTCCTTAAGGACACCTCAGCGGAACTTAATCTACCTACATTTTTAAAAATTGTTACAAAGATGCACACATGTTAAACCCCCATACATTTTTTAAAGATTATTTTATATATATCGAGAAAGAGCATATGTGAGCCGGGAGAGGGGCAGAGCTAAAGAGGGAGAGACTCTCAGGCAGACCCTCTGCTAAGCGGGGAGCCACATCCAAGGGCCCCGAGACTAATGATCTGAGCCAAAATCAAGGGTTGAACACTCAACTGACTGAGCCACCCAGGTGCTCCTACCTCCTGTACATTTTTTTATATCATTTCTCAAATTGTGATAGATACAATTATGCTGCATTCTTTTATTGTATATACTACCCCAAAGGGAGCTCCAGGAGGGATGATCTTTGGGTTTTTTTAATTCGCTAAATTACTTAGAAGAGTCCCTGGCACATAACAGATTCCTAAATAATTCTTATTGAAAGCTTAATGAATGAAGAATGGGTTTTTATGGCTTTCTTTGAAGTTAGAAAATGAAAGCTCTGAGTGCAGTTCTGCGGGGGAATGCAATGAGCTGGGGCAGATAAAAGCCCAAAGAGGAAACAGCTCAGTATAGGGAGAATCTGGGAGGAGATCCAAGAAATAAGAAGCTGGAATGAGAGATGACCTCAAGATGACCCTAGATATTGGGTCACTTTTACAATAGGAATGAGGAATTGAGAAGGGAGTGAAGTAAATATATGAACCAACTTCTAAATATTTTGTAATGTGAGAAAGCTCATTTGCAATCAGAACATTTAGAATATAATCCAATGAGGGGCGCCTGGGTGGCTCAGTGGATTAAAGCCTCTGCCTTCAGCTCAGGTCATGATCTCATGGTCCTGGGATTGAGCCCCACATCGGGCTTTTTGCTCAGCAGGGAGCCTGCTTCCCCCTCTCTTTGCTTACCTCTCTGCCTACTTGTGATCTCTCTGTTGAATAAATCTTAAAAAAAAAAAAAAAAAAGAATATAATCCAATGAGATGTACATGAACTATTTTAGAAGTAATGAACCAGGGGCACCTGAGTGGCTCAGTGGGTTAAGCCTCTGCCTTCAGCTCAGGTCATGATCTCAGGGTCCTGGGATGGAGCCCCACATCGGGCTTTCTGCTCAGCAGGGAGCCTGCTTCCTCTTCTCTCTCTGCCTGCCTCTCTGCCTACTTGTGATCTCTGTCTGTTAAATAAATGGATAAATTCTTAAAAAAAAAAAAGAAGTAATGAACCAGAAATAATCAGAATTTAAATAAAAAGACCATACTTGTCAGACTATTTAGCATCCTAACCCAATGATAATACTTATGTTAATGTTAATACATATTCCCTGTCTTCAAAGCTCATCTGCAGGCATGGACCTCTATCAATACCACTTGTCCTGCCATATATCAAGGGATATTGGCAAATGGAACCATATTCTTGCCATGAGGCAAAACTACCTAGTAAAATAAGTTTTCTGTATTATTCAAAAGTACTAGCATCATCTGTGCAATTATAAATGACCTTGACACCACAGGAAATATATAACTAATGACATACAATGCATATTTGTAGCAATATGGAGTCACTTAAACTGAGATGGGAGAGAGATGATTAAGAATCTTGACGTTGAGGGGCGCCTGGATGGCTCAGTTGGTTAAGTGGCTGCCTTTGGCTCAGGTCATGATTCCAGGGTCCTAGGATAGAGCTCCACATCAGGCTCCCTGCTTAGCGGAGAGCCTGCTTCTCTCTCTCCCTCTGCCTGCCTCCCTCCTTATTTGTGCTTTCTGTCAAATTAAAAAAAAAAAAGAATCTTGATGTTGAAAGGCATGAACTCAAAAGCCTCTTTTCAGGATATGCATTACACTTTGCTCTTCCTGGGTACTAGTGGTATTTAGGAGATTAGTGATGGGTAAGGCCATAAGCGATTTACACTTTACCATATGATTCTGAGGTAAGGGACAGACTTCTTGAACAGAGACAATGAGATCATGGTTTCATGTAAAAAGTGTTGAGAGATTTTCCACATGGTTATTATGCATATTTTAGGGTTTTTTATTTTACAGATAAAATTAAGGATAATCCACTATGCATTGTTAATTTATAATACAGAATATTTTGCTTTTGAAGCTTTATCTAAGAACATAATATTTAAATGAACTATGTTTTTATGAACTACAATCATGTGGTTTACAAGTTTTCCAGAATACAATCCCTTATGCTTTCAAATACATGGCCTATCATAATGCTTTCAATGGATTTTAACATAATCACTTGTATAGCGGCCTAGTCTGGAAAAGTCATTTCAAACATATTTGTAACCAAACAATAGTTAATTATTAAATAATCAATTGTGGTGGTCCCTCAGTTGGAACGTAAGAAACCGAGTCCATAAGGTTATCACTAGACTGCCATTTAACCTTAACTTGTGATAATAAATGAGTTTAACTAGACATTTATCTTTTCTGTTCAGGATCCTATCCCCTAAGAAATGGTCCTTAGGGAAACTCACTTGTCCAAACAAAATTCTACTAAATATGTTTAGCTAGAAACACTTCTGGTATTTATATCCAGGCATTCACTACTCCTATAGAATCCTCTCTCACCTGATTTTTTTAATTTTGGCAAAAGACCTTGAGTCCCTACCATTTACAGAGTACTACCTGCAATTTTCTATTGATTTATATCAAGTATTTCTATTTATCTCTTCACTTCTATCTACGGTATTTATCCCCAATAAATATTTGCATGTTTAGTTTTAATTGCTAGCAGTTTAGTTCTAAATGAGAAATACTTCAATGATTCTTCCTCCTAACTTTAATCTAAAAATATCTTTATGACTGCTTGCCATATGCAGCAGTTATTAATTTCAAGCATCTTAAAAATTAAATAATGTAAACAAGCAACATTTTTAAAACCGGGATTATTTCATTTATATTATTCTAATTTTATATTGCACTTCATTGCCACTACTGCACTTAATGCTAATATGAAATATAAGGAAGTATGTCAAAAGATCTGTTGGAAGCTGACAACGAATAGTGGTGAGTAAACATTCATATCCCTATTCCATATGTGTTCATTCTTCTTTTACATTCTGAATGAACAATTCTGTGACCTGTATGTAAATTTTAAAAACTAAGAATTTAAAAATACTTGAAGAAAAAATACATTAAATTGTTATCACGAATATTTTTATAAAATTATTGTCAATCACTTATTGGAATCCTACTTCATCATGCTCAAACAACTTATTTAATTAAGGATCAAGATTAGATCAAAGTTAATTTTAAGTAATTAGTGCTTAAATATTAATGTTGCACTTAGCAGAAAAACTAAATATTTATTTTGCTAAGGGGAATAATAACATTCCAAGATTTATATTTTAACTGTAAATGCAATAATCTGGTTTAAGCTTATGTGTGCTTTATATCTGATTAATGAAATCATTCTATACATAAAATTATGGAATATATATTCTGCTTTTCTAAAGTCAAGAATGTACTTTAAAGAACAAGGTTAATCTCCACGGTTACCCGCATTTTACCAGTGTTCTCTGGGAAAGGGACTAATATTATTAGTTAGAAATTAACAAATCACAGTTTCATTCTAATTTCTGAACTTTGTCATTACTTAGATCTTCTATATTCTGCTCCAAGGACTAAGTACAGTATGAAAAATGAATCTTAAATAGGATTATCACAGATAATTCTAGATTGCTTGGTTTAAGTGATCTGTTTTAAACTTCTGATATTTTGAGAAAAATATACACATCATTTCCTTTTTAAAAAAATAATATTTACATACACTTTGTAAAACATAATAACACTAAGGCAAGGTCAATATTTATGGGTTAATACTTTTTATCTCCAAATCTAGTGAATACAATGAAATATGTCAACAGTTCTTGGTTAGATAAAATTATTTATGGCACATAAAAGTTCAGTTTTTGTATTATTTTTATTTTTTAATAAACAAAAATAGTTATATATGAAAGGAAGAAATCCATTTATAAGTATGCCTAATACATACATGAACATGTAAATGTTTGTATTTTTTTTTAAGATATAGAAAGCTAAAAAGAAGAGATAATTTCTTCATACAGGTACCCATAATACCTTTTCTTTTTAATTTTTCCCCCTAGATTAATTTATCAACCCTGGGAAAAATATATACAATAACACTGACCACCAAAAGATTCTTCATCACAATATTATGAAACATCTTTAGGATTTATACTTTAAAATCCCATAAATATATTTATAATTATTTCTCTTTAAACATAAAAATCAACAATGGCATTTTCAACTCGGTAGAAATTGGGTCCTAAGTGTATTCTAAGCATTTCTAACAATAAAGATGAATAACAAAAAGTATCAATTTAATGCTCACAAGAAAAAAATATTTTAAAAGGACAGAATATGAAGCCACTGAGGATGTTATAATACAGAGAGAAAAGTCTGATGTGAAATTTAGTGTATACTTACAATAATTCAATACAGAAACAAAATAAATACAGCCAATGCAAAACAGCTTATTTAAAACATTGATGAAGTAATAGTCATCAAATTTCTATCTATATTGAATTGATTTTATAAAGATAGCAATTATTCTATGCAATCCAATAAAAATTCCAGTGATATTTTTTCCTGAAGTTTGGAAAAGACACCAAAGTTCACCTGGAAGAAGAAACCAACAACAGCCAAGAGAGGCCATATCTTGTTTCAGAAATACATTTTAAAAGATTACAATTAACACTGATACTAGTCATGAGAAATCAACAATAATATTAGCAAACTAGGGGCGCCTGGGTGGCTCAGTGGTTAAGCCTCTGCCTTCGGTTCAGGTCATGATCCCAGGGTCCTGGGATAGAGCCCCACATTGGACTCTCTGCTCAGCGGGAAGCCTGCTTCCCTTCCTCTCTCTGCCTGCCTCTCTGCCTACTTGTGATCTCTGTCTGTCAAGTAAATAAATAAAATCTTAAAAAAAAAATTAGCAAACTAAAATACAGAACCTAAGTAAGACTCTAAGAATTTGGTATGTAACAAGGCACTATCACATATTTGTTGAGAATGAAAGGATGAATATTTTTAAGACATCAAAAGACACTCCCTTAGAGTCCATGGTAACATAAAATAAATTTCACATAAATGTAGCTGTTAAATGTAAAATCAATACTAAACAATAACAGCATTAGGAGAACTACTTAACAATCATTACAGACAGTGGGAAATGTTCTTCTAAATATAAAGCCAATGAATTACTACACAAAGAAGAAAAGTCAAACTCATTTGATTGCATGACTTTGAATTTCAACATGGTAAAATTATTTTAAAAATTAAAATATATATTAAGAAGAAAAACTGTATATAAGGTGGTTAATAAAAAGCCTATTATTAATGGAAAAAAATCCAGAGAAAAATGGACAAATGGCATAAAGAGACCATTCTCGACACAAGTAACTTGTCAGAAATTATAAATAATCCAACTCTACCTAATGATAATCTGAAAATTAAAATAATATAGTGTTTTAACAATAAAATTACTCAAATTTAAGTTATCATCTTCATCATTAGCATTGGCAAGCATTTGCTGAAAATGTCACTTGTATGTGGCTAGCAGGAATATACATTAGAATAATAATTAGTAAAACTCTTTGTTAAGAATCACATAATTAGCCTTGTTTTTATGCCAGTAAATCTCTATCTAGAAATGCAATCTAAAAAAATTAACTAAAAGATTGTTTACTGCACTATTATTTGTAATTAAAAAATGAGATTAACACATCTATTAGGATGGCTATTATTTCTAAAAAAGGAGAAAATAACAAGTGTTGGCAAGGGTGTGGAAAAATCGGAACCCTTGTGTACTGTTGATGGGAATGTTAAATCACTCACTGATACACTCACTGAGGAAAACAGTATAGTGTTTCCACAAAAAATTAAAAAATAGAATTACTAGAAATGACTAGAATTGATCTATCAATTTCACTTCTGGGTATATACCCTAAAGGAAAGGAGAGTCTTGGGGGATATTTGCATACACACGTTCATAGCAGCATTATTCACAATAGCCAAAAGGTGGAAGCAACCCGAGTGTCCATTAATGGATGAATAGATAAAGAGTGATGTATACACAAGATGGAATGTTATTCACCCTTAAAAAAAAAAAGGCAATTCTGACACATGCCACAACATGGATGAATCTTGAAGACATTATGCTAAGTAGAATAAGGCAGCCATGAAACGACAGTGACTGTAGAATTCCACTTATAGTAGATATCCAAAGTAGTCAAAAGAAGAAAGAAAGTAGCATGGTGGCTACCAGGGCCTGGGAAAGGAGGGTTACTATTAAATGGGTAAAGAGTTCCATTTTGCAAGACAAAAAACGTTCTGGAGTTGGAGGATGGTATTCACTGCACAAACGTGAATATACTATCTCAGAAATGTGCACTTAAAAATAGTGAAAATGGTAAATGTTACATTGCATATTTTACCATAGTTCTAAAAAATGAAAAAGGAATCAAACAATGGCCCAACAATTAATTAAAAATACCTATGAGCATTCAGATAGTTACCTATTTTCCTCATTTTCCCCCGGAATGCCCTCACTACTGTGATTGTAAAGGTACATTTGGTAAGTAAAATAAATGCTACTGGGTATTCTTTGAAAAGGTGAGTTCATTGTGGAGCAGGCTTCCTGGGGAGACCTCTTCTGGAAGTGAAGCAGGTGTTTCCTAAGACACAGCTGGCCCAAGGGAGTTGTCATTTCAATGAAGCAAACTGAAAATGAATCTCTGGATAGCTTCTACTGGGGAGAATATATGCCTCTTTCCAGACCACTAAAGAGCTGAAACACGAAAGTTAGGGCATATGTTTCATTTTCTCCACCTGGGTAGCTAACAGATTTGTAGAAGAAGCTGTTCTAACCTCACATATGAAATTTTGCCCCAGAGACCAAATCTGCATAGGAAAAATCAGTCCCAATAATGGAACACATCAAGCTGCTGTAACTACAATGCCTGGGAGGAAAATGTTGAAGGCTTTATAATTTTTCAGAATTCCCTAGAGAAAAAAAAAGAAAATTAAAAAAAAAAATCCCTTTCTTTATTATCTGGTCACTCTTCACAATCTCATTTTCTAATAGGGAGGGTGGTCCATTATAATTAGATCTCATTTTCAATTTTTTTTACTTTATAGAGAACCTACTTTAAATTTATATTATAGTGGATGGGGCACCACATCATGTTTGTCTCTTCTGGATTCTTCTGTGTTAATGTTTGTAATGTTGTGTAAAAACTTGGGATTTTATCATTCCATTCTTCATACCCAATTTACAGTTTCTTTAAAAAATCAGCTTCTGACAACATAGTCATTTTATCTACTGAATGAACTGATGAAGCATTATAGAAGTGTTCTACAAGAGCCAGACACAACTTGAAAATTAATAAAATTGTTTTCATATAGAGGTCCTAACATGAAGAGTTTGAAAGTATTCCATGGCTATTTAAAATTGTGACATGCCAATCACCAGTGGTTCTCTCACATTAGGCCCAGCTTGAATTTAAGGTATCTCAGCCATCATGGCAACCACTATTAGCTTTTGAAACACTGCTATAGATTTTGCAGTAGATTTAACATCAAAACCTTTAACCACCTTCCATTTGTTCACTTAGGCTTCATTCTGTGTGTATATTCTCAGCAGTTCTAAAGCATTAAAAATTTTTATCATTTTTGAGAATAGAAAGTGATTCTTATTTTGCATGACAGCAGATCACCAGAGATAATAATGTGCCAGGGAAAAATGCAAAGAAGGAATATAAATAGTTCAGCTCAACTTCTGAAAAACCCATTTCCTTTACAGGATGCAAATTCATAGCTGTGTATACCAATAGAAGGGGATATTCAGTGCCATTCGGTAACATTTTCAAGAGGTTTACTACACTTTTTTTTTTCCCCAAAGGAGACCAAAATTCAGTAATGATAATGCTCACATGTCCAACAACACAGAGAAAATTGAGAACCAAAAGAACAAGCAAACTGACAGGAAAGATGACCATTCTGCCATAATGGTGAAATAGAAGTTATATTTCAAATATAAATTAAATTCTCTCTCACACACGTGTACACACACACACGTTTTCATTTGTAGCCTTGAGACAAATATGGCCAGCATCTATGGCATAGTGTATTTTATTATTATTTCAAGCCTCTACCTACATGGGCATATTATCCCCCTTACTAGCAGATCAGAGTAGGGAACAGAGATGTTTCCTCAATCTTACCTATTTGTGTGTCTCCTAAATTTCCAATGTTCATCTACAGTCAGCAGTCCAATTACAAAATTCCCAACCACTTAAAGCCCATGGATTTAAGGAAGGCATTGGTACCTTAGCTCATATATTATTATATATGTATATATAACATACATATATATGTAATTTATGTATATTTAATATGATCCTGAATGTCACACAATGGAAGCTCTTAAAACTTTATCTGCTCTTACAAGAAAATCATTCTCTATATAGTAGATACAGTAATAGACCTAGGGTGTCCATTTCTTGATTCGGAAAAGATAAGTCACTAGGTAGATTTCTGTTCCTAAAAGATAAAAACTTCCTCCTCACACATTTCAACACTTGATTTGAGCATAAAACCATTCATTTTTCCTCAACAGATTAGGTTTTAGTCATGACTTACCAAGCTGTAACACCTACATAATGGGTAATGATAGTTTCACATCTGTTTTTAAAGAGTCATTCTTGGTTAATAGCATCAACAAAAATAAAGCTCAATATACTGAATCTCTATTTCTGAGATGGAACCAAATGGAAATTGAGAAAGGAAGATGAAAGAATAGTGAAATAAGTTTCTTAGATTATCTGCCAGCTTAAAAATAGTTATCTTTAAAAACTAGTACTTTTAGAATCATTAAAAATGACAGTTCTATTCAGAGATCATAATTTAACCTTTATGCCTACAGGGACGATTAAAAGAAAATAACTACACACGATATCTTCTTTCTTAGAAATTATTCCCATCTGACCAGAAATACATCACACTGAAATCATATACTGAGAAATATGCCAATGATTCTATAAACCATGTATACAAACAAAATATATAATATCTTTATTAATTTTTAAATACCATGAAGATTCTGCACTAATAATTTATAAAGCACTTCCCCATACATTATCTCGTTTTGTTCTTATACTAATCCTTTGATCAGAATATTAATATTCACACACAACAAGTATAAACCTAATTAGCATAATTAACTTTTTGATCTTAATGTACTGTAGAGATTTCCTAGGTTAAGTGTCTAATGGGTGTTAAAATAAGGATAAGTGAAGTTAAATGATTTGCTGAAAACCAATCTTACTATTTAGTACCACAGACAGGATTGACACCTGATGTGATGTCCTTTCCACTATACCAAGTTACTATAGTTGCAAAAGAGCATTTACTCCCTCACTTCTATACTGCATTACCAGGAAGTATGGGATCCATCTTTCAGAAATGTCCATGAATACCTCAACTTCATCACCTTAACTATTCCTATTAGCACTTAATTCCCAAACAAGATCTCTAGTTAGGTACCCTCCCCCATACAACAAATTCAAGTTTGTTAACTCCTTTCTGGATATTTTTATGAGAATTTCTTGGTCTGATGTATAAAAATCATGAGGATCAAAACCAGATTCATTATCTAAAAGTAGTCTTTACCTATGTGTTTCAGTATCTTACTTAAGGTCATGTTCTTTCTAGAAATGGAGGTAAAAATTCTCAGAATCATCTGCTCTTGATGCCTCTAATTTACATCCAAGGTTTATTTATTCAACCTCACTGGTCCTCATTCTTCTCCCACCAGTATTTACTTCTGACCCCATAGGCCTGGTCCTCATCCTCCTTTGAATGAATCATTTTATTAACTTGTTTATTGATTTCCCTACTTCTAGCCTCTTTCACGTCATCAATCAATGGGTTACAGAATTAATATAAAACAACTATATAATTTATGAACATACTCTGTGACATACAGAAAGAAGTTAAAAACTTTGGCTAACTGTGATAAAATATCCTGTTGATGAACAGTTAAGTGTGGGGACCAGAATCACAGATGCCCTAATGATCTGTTACCTTCAGGTTACTGTGTCTTCCATAGTTTCCTCCCACACTAAACAAGGCTGACCTATCCAACTAATTAAGTATTACGTAAATGACAATATATGACTTTTGTGGCTAGGCCGTCAAAAGTAGTCTGGTTTCTGCCTTGCTCTCTCTTATATCCCTAGCTCTGCTGAAAGCCAGCTGCCATTTTTGATGATACTCAAGCTGCCCTATACAGAAACCCATGTGGTGAGAAATGGAGGTCTCCAGACAACAGCCAACTCTAATGGGCTGGGTGTGTGAGCGATCCACCTTGCAAGTGGATTCTCCAGCTCTAGTCAGGCCTTACAGATGACTGCAGTTCTACCAAAAATTGCGACTTCATCTCATGAGAGATCCTGTGCCAGAATCATCCTGTTAATTTACTCCTGGGATTGCTGACCTATAGAAACTCTGTCAAATAATAAATGTTTATTGTTTTAATCCGCTAAATTTTAGAGTATTTTTTAAATACTGCAATGGATAATACAGTGGGAGCTTTAATTTTATGGGCATCATTATTTAGGAATAAAAAATCCTGGACAGAGAATCAACACATGGGTATCAGGTCTGAGATAGGAGAAGCACATGTTATATAGAACACCCTACAAGGTCAGGAGATAAAGAAAGGGAAGGTCATTCTGCAACCTGTAATCCCACGTAACAATCCAATTTAACAGGTTTCCCCAGAGTCCTTTTATTCCACATGTGTTTGCTACAAATTAAGGAGATATTATCAAAACCTAGCTTGATCCTAAATTAGAAATATCTGCCAAGCCACATGTTTCTTCTTTGTATATTTATTCGATACTTACTTGAGACATTAACAAACAAAAGGGAAGGTAGGATTTGGCTCTATACTGATAAAACAATTCCCTTTTTAAAAAAGATTTTATTTATTTATTTATTTGAGAGAGAGAGAGAGAAAACAAGAGGGGTGAAGGGGAGATGGAGAAGCAGACTCCTCTGAGCAGGAAGCCCGAGGCAGGGACTGATCCCAGGACTCCAGGATCATGACTTGAGCTGAAGGCAGATGCTTAACCCACTGAGCCCCCCGGGCGCCCTGCACAATTCCTCCTTTCTATCTTGAAATCTAGTTCTTAAAGGTAACCATCTCCAAAAATTTACTGAAAAAATTATATCTGAATATTTTAAATAACATACTGAAAAAATTAATGTGCAAATTCTTGGAACAGAGACCAGAGTTTCCCAAGCTCTCTAACACATTCTGTACTGCATGAGGTTTTCCTTTCTATTGTAGTATACTTAGCAATTTTGGCCTCGACTCACCAGATGCCATCAGCACCTTTCTCTTCCCTGCTCCAAGTCATGGTAATAAAAATGGTTACAGACATCAACGTATGTTGCCTGGGGGCCAAGTCAGCCTTGGCTAAGGACTGCTGTTACAGATACAAGGATGGAATGCAATATATAAGTATTAACTGGAAAAATACTTTTGTCAGCAAGTAGCCATGTTTGATCTGGTCCGTAGCACTTCATATCCAGGGATGACCTCCTTCATAATTCCCAAATCCTTCTGCTTCATTAAGCTTAATTTCTTCGTCTTCTCCCAGTTAACTCCAGTTTCTATATTCACCCATATCTAATCTGCTATTAAGACATCCCCTGAACTCTTATTTTCAATTATGACTAATTTTCATTTCTAGGCTTATTTTCTTTTCAAATACATTTGTTCTTTTTGGACAGTATCTTTTTCTCCTCTCAGAAGTTTTCATTCCATATTTAATTTTTTAATCATTCCAAACACTTATTTCATAGACGGAGGCCAATAATTTCAAGCACTGAAATTCTAGGAGTTCTAATAATGCTGTGGGTAGTTTCTCTTGAATGTTAGAAGGAATCTTTATTTGTGTGTATTGCAATTTTAGGCTGTGGGAAAATATTCAGAATACAGGAATACTGTAAATTCTGGGGGCTTGGGGGCTTTTACCTGTTTTGTAAGGGCTTCAAATGGGAGCCTATTAATTAATTTCTCATTTTGTTCATTTAGTACAATTTTGAACCCTAAACATATGAGATGGAGACCTGTGAT
Source organism: Lontra canadensis (assembly GCF_010015895.1). Taxonomy (NCBI): domain Eukaryota; kingdom Metazoa; phylum Chordata; class Mammalia; order Carnivora; family Mustelidae; genus Lontra; species Lontra canadensis. The sequence continues at coordinate 54,478,464 of NW_022630996.1, read as the reverse complement.
CAGATCCCTCTTTATGCAGGGGTATAACTCTTTGCGTGTCTCAGTTTTATGTGGGAGGTCTTAACTCACTCTAACTGCCTCCTAATCCCCCACCCCCCAATAGCTTTTTCTCCTGTCCTTAGTGTCTTACAAAAATCCAAATGCACAGATTACTCATTTTGTAAGCACTTCAGGTCATCCTGACTTCATTGTAGGGTTAACAACTCTGGATTTCAGCGTCATTTTATTTTTTACCTTTCAAATTTCCTTTTCATTCTTTTGAGCTCAGCCTTACTTTTAAAATTAGACTACATTTTATTCAGCATTTACGGTTTGTAAAGGGAGGTTTTCATGACACACAATGTTTCACACTGTGTGAAATATTATCTTATTTCATCTGGTCATTCTCATTTTTACCTGTTCTTAATCTTCATGTTAATCCTGTTCCTCAAATGGTTCTGGTCCCTTACACATTATGTGCCCCATTATGCTTTTATTTTCTCCATATTCACAGAATCCATGATCTATTATTAAAATAATCTTCCAATAAGCACTCTGAATAATTATTCATATATTTCATACCATATATGCTTTTTCAATCACAAACACTGAATATTTCCTACCCTCAACTGAACTTCATGAACAGTTGCTACCAGTTTGCCAAGCCTTAATGCAGAAAGTTATTTTGTGCTACAAAATAACTCTCTCAAAACTCAAATGGGCTCTTAGGGCTAATTTGTAATCTCTAATTCATCTTTCACTAAATCATTGCAACATTTCTCTGCTTCCCCTCCATCCCATTTCCCCTTCCAATCTGAAGCGATTTCCTTTATACTGGTTTATCCATTATGGAGTATCTCTGCATATTAATTAATGTCATTCTCCCTTCTCAAAGAATAATTTGCATTACTTTTTATTTCATTTTCTTCCGAATCTTTAAGTGTTCTTTCTCCAAGAGATTCTTCCTTCTGTTCTAGAGCAATCTAATTTTTATACTCATTCATCTCCTGTGACAGACCCTAGACCACCACACAAAAGCCCTAATAAACCCTATTCTCTATCATTTTCTTCTACAGCAGAGACAAGCAAACCAAATTCCTCAATTATGCATGCTCCCTTGCCATCACAGGTAGCTATGCTGTATGGTTCTGGACAAATAACTGAAGCAAGAAAACGGTGAGAAAGAGATTCCCCCATTAAAAAGGCAAGGCTTGGGGCGCCTGGGTGGCTCAGTGGGTTAAAGCCTCCACCTTCGTATCGGGTCATGATCCCAGGGTCCTGGGATTGGGCCCCGCATTGGGCTCTCTACTCGGCGGGGAGCCTGCCTACCCCCACCCCTCGTCTGCCTCTCTGCCTACTTGTGATCTCTTGCGCTGTCAGATAAATAAATAAAATCTAAAAAAAAAAAAAAAAAAAAGGCAAGGCTTGTCAGAAGAAAGAATTTTGCTTTCTGTGCCTCCCCTACTCTTTCAGTCAAGAATGCAATAGGTAAGTCTAGAAGTATAACAGCCAGCTGCCCTGCAATCCTAAGCCATGATCTTACAGAAAAAGCTAAGAAAGGTAACACACACACACACACACACACACACACACACACACACACACAAAATAAAAGCAGAAAGCACCTGAGAACTTGATTTATTTTTCAGGTATAGAAATCTCTAGATTCCTCATTCCAGATTTCTTGGTAATGAAATAACCAACCATCAGTTAAATAAAAGCTAGTGTAGTTTGATTTTTATTACCTGCAAGTCACTCTATTAATGTATAGCATTCTGTGGTCTCCCCTCCCCCAATACCAACTGACAGAAAATGAAACATTTAACAAGTTATACATACTTGCTCTCCTTATTTTTGTCATCAACCATTCATGCAAAGCAGGACACTTCAGAATATATCTATGCCAACTATTGAACTTGCCTCTAAATAGTTTTTACAAATTTTAAGCGAATTACCAATATTTTAGCATTGGAAAATGGTAGCTTTTTTGGATTTCCAGGCTCATCATAACACAAAAAGATTTTATTTCAGAGGAATTCAATTATTTCCCATGCACACCTCTGCCTGCTTCTGGGTTTCCAAGAGCGTCTTGGTATTATCTGCCTCCGGGGAAATGTTTTCCCTTCAGTGTCTACACAAGCTGCAAAGGTTCATACACACCACTCAGTGCCCAGAATATCTTCTAAAACTGTTATTAATTACTTAAGTTCAGACAACAAGGCATGCTTTTTCCTAGACACTGGCAGAGAGGGCATTTAGTGTGAAGATTCTGGACTGTAATGGAGCTGTGGATCAACTCACAGGCTGCGAAGTCAACTTGCCTTTATTCAGATCACAATTCATTCACTCAGGTGAATTTTTAAATCTTTCTGTGACTTGATTTCATCATCTATAAAATGGGGATAATAATATAACCAACCGCAGGTGTTCTGAAAACCAACTGCGTTAATACTAAGCACAGACTAAGTACCGGAAAAAGAGTAAGTTGCCAATGAACATTAGCTATTATTACTATAGTCTAATGAGAAAAATCAGGCAAGCAGCAAGACGTTACATAAATAGAATGATTTTCAAAGAACAGTAAGTGCTATGAGGCATATTAAACTGAGTTATGCAATAGACAGTAATTCAGGGTGAGGAGACAGATTGGATGGTCAGGGAAAGTCTCTCTGAATGGGTGACATAGAGTGCTGACAGGAATTATCAAGCATTCCCAGCTCCCCACAGATCCAAAAGCACATTTTTTCTAAGCAGAGAGAACAGCAAAGTGCAAAGGCCCAAAGTGGTGTGTTTGAACAAATAAAGACCAGTGTACCTGGAACTTTGTTGAGCAAAGGAGAAAGAGACAAGACATCAGATCAGAAAGACGGATGATTCACCAATTATGTAAGACACTGTGGGCCACTGTAAGGGCATAAGCTTTTATTCTAAGGGAAAAAGGAGGCACTCAGAGGATTGTAAGCAAGGGCATGTATGATCACTCTGACTGCTCTGTGGAGGCCAAGAATGGAAGAGGCAAGCCCAGTTAGGAGGCCCCTGTAGTCCACCAGGCAAGAGATTATACCACCTCGTTTCCTTTTTGAAATAGATAAATCTTCATCTTTTAAGAACCATCTCAAAAAATACCTTTGTTTTAGAGACTCTCCTGATCCTCCTTTAATTGCCAGTTATCTGTGCCTCCTTCATGGCAAGTGCTATACAACTAACTATTCATTTGTGTGAAGTCTTCCTAAGTATTCTCTGAGCTCTTTATGGGCAGGAATTATGTGATATGGACTTCTGGGTGTCCAATTTTGCATCATAGGTGTTTGAGAAAATAACTGTATATCTAAGTTTTCATATCTAGAATCAAATACTAAAATGTTATAAAATATGAATAAAATTTGTACTGCATTGATATTTTCCTTCAATATTTATTTGAAATATTCCTTCAATATTTATTTCCTTTAATATTTATCTCCATTTATCAAGATAAAATGAGAGGAGGCAAGGAGACACAAAATGTGTATTGAGATGGAAATTACACTTGAAGATAGTTTTTGAAGTCTGAAAGGAGCAAATTAAGTAGTATTATTGACTTCTCAGAGTCAAAACAAAAACATACGTGGTTGAGCCAAAACTGCTGAGTGTTTTACAATAAGGGCAACCAATTTGGGGTTGAAAATCAAACTGAGCAGCTCAGATACCGTATACTATACAGAAAATAAAAATAAACAAAACAGAAAAGGGATGGTGGTACCTTATAAAATAACAAATATTGTTGAAAAAAATAAAATAATAACACACTACTTAAGGGAACTGGGTTGTAACTGAGATCCTCTGACTGGCAACATGTACAAAGAAGAAATACTAAAAGCCATTGGAGAGATCTGGGAAAGTCTTGTTGAGAAAAGAACAGCTAGCTCCTTCCTTTGCAGTAGAATGGTTTCATACTCAAGTCCTTCAAAATTTTATATGTTGGTTCATTAAGTGTTTAAGCACAGAAGGTAGCATAAAAGTTTATAAAATAAAGCCTTCCTAATGATAGAACAAAGGAACAGTTCTGCATGAGACCATTCTAAATTACATTAAAAACATGGGGTACCTAGGTGGCTCAGTGGGTTAAAGCCTCTGCCTTCGGCTTGGGTCATGATCCCAGGGTCCTGGGATCGAGCCCCGCATCGGGCTCTCTGCTCAGTGGGGAGCCTGCTTCCTCCAATCTCTCTCTGCCTGCCTCTCTGCCTACTTGTGATCTGTCAAATAAATAAATAAAAACCCTTAAAAAAATATGGGATTTTTTTCTACTTAAAATTTTCCTAAAATTGTAAAAAATTCTGTTGAGGAATACTAGGCTGACAAATATTGATAAAAATATGATATATTTAATAGTCTAGAAAAGCTTTTACTGAATAATCTGCATTTCAAAATTTTAAGATTCAATTGTACAGATATATGTAGATATACATAAAAATGACACTATATCATACATTTATAAAAATAAAATACACAGAATAACCAGTAAACAATGGTTACTCTGACATATCAGAGAAGCAATAAGTGTTTTTTTTAAATTTCCATAATTTCTATAGAAAAAATTTCAAACATTTTTTCACTTGGTTGACTACTCACAAACACCTTCCTGCTTTTATCACTGTTTTGAAAGAACACAACCAATTATAGACATCCCTCTGTATTCTACTGTAATCTGAAATCATGCTTATAACATTATGAAAAATGAAATATAGTGAGAAAGGTTGGTAATCAAGACTTGCATAATTTTCTTACTACTATACATTTTTAAGCTCAAAATAAACCTACACTTGAACCTTTTACTTCTTGGGAAAATTTTAGTAACACATACTTAATTGGCCTGCTAGGACACAGATTAGTCGATACGTAAATACAGTTTTTGATTACAGCCTAAAATCTTGAAGTTTGCCTGTCTCAGCAGCTTGCTCTGATTATCAGTGACAGCACTCCATCCAATTTACTTGGAAACTAGTATTTGTTATATCTTATAATAGATAGCTATGGAAATTTTGTTTGACTCCTTCTCTCTCATACCAATAAACAGGTTATTCTCTGCCACCCCATCATTTCCTTTTCCTAGCAAATTCTGGAGTATAAGCAGGAAGATCAGACATGTTTACCCTCTGTTAAAAATAAGGGAAACATTGTAGTTTCCCAAGATGACTTGATTGTGACAGCTGAACGTTTTCTGTCAAGTGCATTGCAAGGTGAGGCTTTATCTGCTGAGAGGAACAAAAGTTTCACAGAGAAAATTCCTTAGTAAATTATAGCACCCTAGGTATTTCCTGTTTTTTTTTCCCCCTTTAAGAATAAATTTAGACAAAAAGCGGGAATGACCTATTTGGTCTAGCACTTTAAATCTCAAATTTTGGTATTAAGAGCTATTTTTTTCTTTCATATAAGCAAATGAAAAATAGTTGCTATTTTAAGCAACTCTAAGGTCACAGGGGACCACGTGAAATGAGTGGAGTATATAAAGTAATGATGCATTACACCATTTCTTTTCTCTGGGTGCCTCATCATGTTCCTGTTTGCTGCCTTCCCTTCGCTGCCTAACCCTCGTTTGGGGTCCATTTCCCCTGAGGCTTTTTCTTACTTTTATTTCTCACTGGTGGCCTATCCACTTTATAACTGCACCTAAGTGTCCCACAGACACCTCCAGCTCCATATATCTAACCATTAATGTGAACCATTAACTTCTGGTCAGGAAGCCACTCTTCTCTCTGCATTTCCTATTGTAAACACAGTTACCCAGACTAGAACCCTTAGAATTGTCTTTCTTCCTCCCTCCATTTTCACTCTTTCCATTTATCTGTCATTGCTTTTACTCTCTAAACATCATTCTGTTACCACTCCATCATTATTACTTGACTAAAGTTTCTTACCCTTCTGCTTTGGAGTATACTGAGTCATAGCTCATCATTCTGCTGGTAATGGAAACGTTTTTTGACTTAACAACAGAGCAAGGTCACAGTCAGCAACGTGATCTGCCTGCCCTAAACCACATACCCGGGTGTCATTTTCCTGCTGAAAAGTTCTTCATGGTTGCCCATTGCACCATGCTCATTACCTATTTCAAAATAGTCTTCATGGTGTATGAATAACCTGATTCCTAACTCCAAACTCTATCTTCCTGAGTTTGTTATTAATCCTGCTCTTCCTTAATACATCTGGGGCAAGCCTTATAGTGGGAACAATCTAATCAGAGTCTCATAACATGATGCAACCTACCCAAATACAAATTCCAGGAATGGTGCATCTGAATAAACTAGCCAAGATTATTTGCTCAGCATGGAATAAATGCTACATCTCCTACCTGTATCCAATGAGAAAGCTGTAATTCCAATAAAAGATACTCTAAGTTCGTAGAAAGGGAAAACAGATGAGCACTCAAAAATACATATAACAATTTTTTTTTTAAATTTTCACTATACCATAGGTCAGGAAACACTTTCTGTAAAGGGCCAAATAGTAAACGGTTTATGGTTTTAGTGTATATAGTCTTTGTTGTAGCTATTCACCTCCCCCTTGCAGTGCAGAGGCAGCCACAGACCATAAGTAAAGAAACGGACATGACTGTGTGCCATAAAACTGTACTTACAGAAGCAGACAGTGGACAAGATCTTGCCTGTGGGTTGTAGTTTTTTCATCTCTGCAATTCATCATAGCATCTTGACTCCAAAGTAAGACAGCTATCGGCCAGTTAAGGTTTTGCTGTGTTTAGTAAGTTGTCATTAGAAGCAAGAGAAAAAAAAGTAACATAAAACTGTGTGGTATCTCCAAATGAATAATAGAATGCCAGTCTTTAGGCAACAGAAAGGGACAACCACAGGAGAAATGAAGCTAAGAGGATAAGATGGGAAAAAAGGAAGAAAAAAATGAAGAAACTGAGAAGAAAGAAATATTTCAGGTCATCAAAATTAATGGCAGACTATTTCTCAAGCAAAACAAATAAGAAAACAAAATATGATTAACTATGCCAAAACCATCCGCCATATGAAAAAAACTGCAAACAATTCTTCTAGTTTGTACTAGAAAAAACATAGAGCAGTGACAAAGAGAGCCATCACACACAGAGAATGAAAATTAGACTTGGAAAAAAAACTTCTGGGGCGCCCGGGTGATTCAGTCAGTTAAGTGTCTGCCTTTGGCTCAGGTCACGATCGCAAGGCCCACCCTATCACCATCATCATGTCTCCCTGATCAGCAGGTGGGCTGCCTCTACCTTGCCCCCACCCCCTCTCCTTGTGCTCTCCTGCTCTATTTGCTCCCTCACCCTGTGCTCTCAAATAAATAAATAAAATCTTTTAAAAAATTACTTTGAAAAAATTTCTGCCTCTGAGGAACAAATCAGAAAAAGTTTCACAGAAATGCAATTTAGATTTAAAAAAATAAATAAGTGAAAACTGAAGAACACAGAAATCATGATAAGACTATGGACTCTATTTTCTTCTTTCTAGAAACCTAATGAAATAGTCTGATAAAATAAAATCAAAGATAAAATATTTTAATATTAAAATTAAGAAAAATGTCAACAATTGTAAAAATCAAAAGGGAATATTATATAGTCATTAAATAAGATAATGAGGCTACAGTGCATGTTTTGAGTAAAAAAAATTAGACATAAAAATTCATAAACAGAAAATTCCAACATTTTTTCTTCATTTATTCATTTTAAACAAAACAGAATGAAGGGGTGCCTGGGTGGCTCCGTCAATTAGGCATCTGACTCTTGATCTCAGCTGAGGTCTTGATCTCAGAGTCTTGATCTCAGGGTCCTGAGTTCAAGCACCACATGGGGCTGCATGCTCAGCACAGAGCCCACTTAAAAAACAAAAACAAAAACAAAAAACCCAAAAACATAGAATGAAAAGACACACTTAATGTTAACCAGATTGCCTTGGAGTTCTAATACAGGTTTGTTGTTTTTTTCATTATGTATTCCTTTCTTTCTCAAATTTTTGAAGGACACAGTTTGAAATAAATGAAAACTAACAAAACATGCAGATAAATTTCCAATCTGGTGATGATATTATCCAATGAACAATTATTTCAAACTTTGAAAGTTCCTGAAGAAAAACACAATGAATTTTAGATTCTGTTTTCAAAAACCAGTATGAAATACAGTGGAAGAAGGGAACTGGAAGAAACGGGAATTTTCAAATGTATGAAGATTTAAGTTACGTTTTCATTTACTTAACTAAATTCTAACATACTTCACTTCCATAAAACCAGTAAAACCTAGAGAATAAATGATAAAGAAGCCCATGAGATCAAGATACACAGGTATAACTCCTGCCATTTTCTTCTTTTAATATAATGGATATACTACACAGGTGCATAAAAAACAATTTTACTCAGAACCTGAAAAATTACAGTCATCACTTCAGAGCTTATCCAGTCACTTGTCATTGTTGCCCTGAATAATTTGAGAATTTCTTATGAAGTCAAACGGAATGGCATCCTCTTGGCCTAGAATCATATACCTACTGAACTTTTGCTCAGGAACTAATGATCATTAGTGATATCTTTCCCACCAGATAAAAGAAAGGTGAAAATCGTTTCTCTTGTACATATTCACTTCCTTCTTTTCTGCCTGCTTCTTTTATATCAGGCGATACTAAATAAGGATTTAATTCAGGTCAATCTCTTACTAATCCACAGCATGAATTGAAAAGCAGCATTGCTAAGGGGTCTGTACCAGTATTTAAGCTTGCTTAATTTTCCAGTAAGCTTTAAAACCATTGCTTAAGACCTAAGAATCAATAATGAGGGGCTCATCTTCATAAAATCACTTGAAACATGAGTCTCTATCAGGGAGATATTTTTCAATATCCATCTCACTCACTCTACTATCATATAAAAACACACACGACATCTTTGACTTCTTCCAAACAGAAGCAAATTCTTTATGTCAGAGCACTGTACACTACAAGTTTACTTTAAAAAAAAATGTTATATTTAGGGACAATAAAACAAATGGAATAGAAACAGGATTTCACTTTTCTATGTATCAAGAATAATGAAGTGAATTATATACTTCATGAATGCTATCACTGCCTTTGGAGTTCTCTGTCCTCTAGAACAGTTTCAAATAGGTATACCATAAGTAAATCATTGTTATATCTAGAAGTGAGAGGATTTAGCAGTGTGCTGGGGGTTTTTTGTTGTTTGTTTGTTTGTTTTAATTTCATTTATTTATTTGCCAGAGACAGAGAGAGCACAGGCAGGGGGAACAGCAGGCACAGTGAGAAGCAGGCTCCCCACTGAGCAAGGAGACCAATATGGGACTCCATCCCAACAATCTGGGATCTTTTTTTTTTTTTTTTTGACTTGGAAAATTTATGCCTAAATTTAATTTGGGAAAACATCAGGAGCATAAAGAACACACGAAAATAATTTTTAGGCTCGTACATAATAAAAAGAATCAATTTTAAGGTTTACTTCAAAGATCTCTAGGGATGCATAGTTGCTTATTGGTTTAAAAAAAAAAAAAAACAAAAACAGATTTCCAAGCCACAGCATTAGTAAACCCCCCAAAACTGGCTTCCATACTGGTAAAAGTATCCCCTTCCCCAACTCCCTATTGTGAAGTCATTGAAAGATCTTCTGCTTTTCAGTGGAAAAGAAGTGGTGTGGGTAATGAGGGTCTTAAATTTGAATGGGACCTAATAGGAATGTACTTTTTAGCAAATCGGGGTATAAACCAGTGAGGCTAGAGTATGCAGATTGTTTTTTGGATTGCCCTTAACCTCACATTTTCTGCAGTGGGTTTCTGAGTTAGCACATTTATCAGAGGACCTGGAATTTAAAACAATCAGTTGGAGACAAATTCAACCAGGTTCTGTCCCCCTTATTCCTTGCACTCTTAAAAACAATTCCATCTTGCCAAAACCTCTTAAAATGTTGTATAACTAAGGACTTTTTCATTCTATTAAATGTCGTCACTGATTCTAGGAAACTTAATAGCGCAAATCGAGAACTGAACGACAGAACCGCTCTAATATATGTTCAGTACTGTACTGATATGCTGAGGGGGGGGAAGGCTGATGCTAACCAACGGAGCCACCAGCCTTCCCGCACTGTGCTGTTTTTTAAATAGATTATACTTCAACAAAATGTTTCAAGGGTTTTTCATTGTTTGTTTTTACTGCTGCAATGCCCAGCCTTGGGTTTGGCAAAACATCATAAAGATATTTAAGGAATTAATTTTTAATTTGATTTTAATTTTAAAAATATATTTAAATGTTTACATACACACACATGCACATCCACACAATTTTTGTCTCTAGGAAGGAAAAAAAAATAATAGTAAATGTTCAAGAGCCATAGTAATATTCTAAAAATCGTAAACTCAAACCCCATTATCATTAACAAGTCATTTACAATTTGCCAGAAAATGATGCTACCGTATATATAAGAAATCACAATTAAACTCATGCTTTACAAATCCCAGATGGCCTTCGTTACATTTCTGGAAGTGTCCCGATTTAAAAAAAATAAATTAAATAAATCTAACACAATGTGTAAGCTCTGGCCATTGTAACGCATCTTATTAGTCCATTGATTTGTTTTAGAAACTTTGATTTGAATATGGTTATATTTATAATTCAAAAATATGTCCTATTATTATAGAAAGAATGGCTATCTAATTTACAAATAAATACACATTTATTAAAGTGTTCTCTACTTTCCTTCCTTGTTTCCTTCCTAGAGTATGCAATGACCTGATGGAATGAGAAGCTCTAGGAAATACGAAAGTCATCTGAGAAGGAGAGAAAAGTAAAAAACAAACTGAAAAAAAGAGTCAGCAACCAGATAAACAAGACTTCAAATTCAAAGTTTTATATGTCAACTGGGTGGCTCAGTGGGTTAAGCCTCTGCTTTCAGCTCAGGTCATGATCTCAGGATCCTGGGATCAAGCCCCACATCAGGCTCCCTGCTCAGGCTGAGCAGGGAGCCTGCTTCCCCACCCCCCACCTGCCTCTCTGCCTACTTGTGACCTCTTTCTCTGTCAAATAAATAAATAAAATCTTTAAAAATATATATGGTATATTTTCCTACTTATTCAAGTTGTGCTTAATGGTTTTCAACAGAATGTAATCACATAATCACATTTTTTTCATTAGGTCTTGCTTTCTCCTTGTTAAATTTATCCATATATATTTGATGTGTTTGTTGTTATTGTTATTTTGTTATCTTCATACATAATGAAAAAGGCATTTTTCCCTTTTCTAGGTTTGTCCTGCTACTTTAAAAAATAATTATTGTGTATATTTATCTTGCATCTAGCCACTTAGTAAACTTTCCCATTAATGTTAATACTTTGCTAAACCATGTTAGGTTATGCAGGTATATAGTCAAAGCATTTGTAATATGGTTTAAAATGTATCCTGAAACAACACGGCTGAGTTTCCACACAAGATGTTATTTCAATGTAAATAACAACTTCAATGAGTGGCAGAATTTTTTTTTTTTTTTTTAACTTCAGAGTCTAAAAAAAATATCCAGAAGGAACCATCTAATAAGTGACGTTACTGGTGGCAAACTGTTTAAGGAAAACTCTAGTTAAACTTCAAAGACAACCTGGAAACCTCAGTTGGAACTTTTGTGCCAGTCACAGCAACTCTCTGACTAGTTAAATATTTATACCTCATCTATGTTTTTATTTTTATTTTCTTACTTTTTTCTCCAGGAGAACAAAATTCTGCTCTGAAATTTAACTGGCTCACCTTTAACAATGCACGCTGACATTATTTATGGTGACACAATTAAATCACATGTTATCTGTGGCAATCTCATTTCCACATCATTCATTGTGCTTTCTCAACTTTACCAATAGCAGATGCTTGTGGCATTTCACTTTAATTAAAATACTAAATTACTTTATAAATAAAAATAGTATATCATCTCAATATTTAAGCATGTATCACTCTCTGAATAATGCTGAAAAATAACTTTTAATGTAATTTAAAATTAAACTCAATTAACATGTCATCCACTTGTATTTAATTTAAAATGTTGCTGAAGAGACTAATAGTATTTTTAATAACTTACCAGAGAAAATTTAGTTCAACCATCTAGACCTCCTTCTTAAACCAAATACCTGAAATAGAGTGTCAGCAACGTGCAGCCAGAAGTGGGCTGAGGCTAACAGCAGAGGCATTTATCAGATCAAATGCAAAATTATGATTAAAAATTTGCATAATATGAACTAGAGGGTATCATGCTTAGCGAAATAAGTCAATCAGAGAAAGACAACTATCATATGATCTCCCTGATATGAGGGAGAGGAGATGCAACATGGGCGGTTAAGGGGGTAGGAGACGAGTAAATGAAGCAAGATGGGATTGGGAGGGAGATAAACCATAAGTGACTCTTAATCTCACAAAACAAACTGAGGGTTGCTGGGGGGAGGGGGATTGGGGGGGTGGGGTTATGGACATTGGGGAGGGTATGTGCTATGGTGAGTGCTGTGAAGTGTGTAAACCTGGTGATTCACAGACCTGTACCCCTAGGGAAAAAATATATGTTTATAAAAAATAAAATTAAAAAAAAATGTGCATAATATTCATTTAATCTTTTTTGTCTTATTAAGATAAACGAAGAGGGTTTAAGTATTAGCACCATCATATTATTACTAACATAGAAATATCTGTTATATTTTCTTGGGTTTTGTAGAACTAAAACACATACAAAAATGTATATAAACCATGTGTTCTTGAATATTTATTAACTGAGCACACCTGTATCACCATTATCTAGGTGATTTGAGTAAGTTTTCATGTGTTTTCTTTTTAATACAACAAGGATGGGACTGACAAATATGAATATATATTTATATTATCAACATGTGAAGTCCGTATACAACTGAAAAATCAGATGATCCTCTTAAAATCATTCATTGTAGCAAATTAAGAATAACATTATGTACACATATTAACAATGACATCTGTAATTCAGGGAAATAATGCTATATGAAATAAATAATACTATACATATCAGCAAATGATGTAAAAAAAAAACCACCCTCCCCAGTTCTCTATTTAGTATACATCTATAATCTGGTTTAAATTTGAGACCCTAATTGAACAACTGTATGATCACAGTCAAAAAAAGGATCATTTTTTTTTTTAGCTGTAAGAATGGTTAGAATAGGCATATGGATTTAACCAGGTAAGTTCCTTAGTTTTGCATGGAAAAAATTCTACAGCATAGACGTCCTTTTTATTTTAAATGACTTAGTCTGATACATGACTAAAGCTGTTTTTATTTACATTGCTTTTAAACTACATTGTAAGTGCATCAGGAAAATATTAGCGCTCAGTTAATAAAGTTATTCCATTTTGAATAATAAGGGAAATAATATATTTAATTAGAAAATAACTTTTTATTCTAAGAGGCATCACCAATCTTAAGTATGTCTACAGTATAAATGCACTCATACCTTGGATCATATTCCCTGTTGTCATCCTAAAACATTCAACTGTATTATAATTAGAAGTAGAAGAAACAAGCTTAACTATGGATTTTCTTTCACATATTCTAAGTTCGTATGCATACTAAAAACAATTTCATTTAATAATCAGTTGTCTTACACAAAATGAGATCCAAATTGGTTCAATATAGGAATAGTGCTTGTTACCTAAGGGAACATTACAGAATTAGAGATTCTAAAAGCTGGGTATGAGTATAGAAAAATATACAATTCACTTGTTACAACTGTTTGGAGCTGAAGATTACACAGTGAAGAATTAGCAGAATTAAAGATTTTGATACTATAGTGTACAATATAGAAATAACATAGAGTGAAGCTGTCATGGGCTTATTTTGAAATATGAAAACTTTTTTTTTTAAGATTTTATTTATTTATTTGCCAGAGAGAGAGAGAGAGCACAGGCAGGTAGAGTGGCAGCAGAGGCAGAGGGAGAAGCAGGATCCCCGCCAAGCAAGGAGCCCGATGTGGGACTCGATCCCAGGACGCTGGGATCATGACCTGAGCCAAAGGCAGCTGCTTAACCAACTGAGCCACCCAGGTGTCCCGAAATATGAAAACCTTTTGAAGATGGCTAATTACCCATAAGAGTCATGGGCTTATTTTGAAATATGAAAACCTTTTGAAGATGGCTAATTACCCATAAGAGTATAAGATACTAGTTCCACTAAGTGTCTAGATCACACCTAGGAGAGCTGGAATCCCAGTGGGAGAAGAGTGAGGAGTGCATGTGACTGACCTAGGAGTAAAGACAGCAAAGGAATCAAAAGAGGACACTGTCCTGCAGAGGTTCAAAAAGTTATGTTTCTGATATATGATGGAATATTACTCAGCCATAAAAAAGAATGAAATCTTGCTACTTGCAATGGCGTGAATGGAGTGAGTGTATTATGCTAAGCTAAAAAAGCCAGTCAGAGAAAGACAAGTACCATATGATTTCACTCATATGTGGAATTTAAGAAACAAAAAACAGATGAACATGGGGAAAAAACAGAGAGAAGCAAACCATAAAACAGACTCTTAACTATAGAGAACAAACTGAGGGCTCCTGGAGGGGAGGCTTGTAGGGGGAAAGGTTAAATGGTGACGTGGATTAAGGAAGGTACTTGCTGTGAGGAGCACTGCGTATTATATGTAAGTGACGAATCACAAAATTCTACTACTGAAACTAATATTACAATAAGTGTTAACTACCAGGAATTTAAATAAAAACTCAAAAAAGAAGGAAGAAGTTATGTTGCTGAAAGTGATAGTCTGTATACTGAGTCATCAACCACCACCTTTCCTTTTTTACTGAGATCTACTCTTTTTAAGAACCAGAACTGTCTTTCACATACATTATTTCACATAATGCTGACAGAAAATCTATGAGGTATAGATGAGTGAACTGAGGCATAATGAAGTTAAGAAAACTGGTGGGCGCCTGGGTGGCTCAGTTGGTTAAGTAACTGCCTTCAGTTCAGTTTATGATCCTGGGGACCTGGGATAGAGTCCCACATGGGGCTCCCTGCTCAGCAGGGAGTTTGCTTCTCCCTCTGACCTCTCCCCTCTCATCCTCTCTCTCTCAAATAAATAAATAAAATCTTAAAAAAAAAAAAAAAAAAGAAAGAAAGAAAGAAAGAGAAAAAGGAGACCGCTGGTAACAATGCCAGAAAGTGCCAAAGCAGATTTTAAACCAGCTGCATTTGAGTTCAGAACTTTCATCACCCCTCAAAGTATCACAGATTCCAAGTTAATGCAGTCTACATTACTGAGTGAATTATAATTTTAAATAGTCATGTCTATTCATATAAAAGTTTAACACATATAACTTCAAATAGGTAAAAAGATTTTCTAAAGAACTCAGGGGTGGGGTGGGAAGGAAGGTACAAATTCTGTTTAGATTTGGACAAGTGAGTAGCTATAAGATTTTCGTTTTGTACCAGAAAAAAAAAAAAAAACAAAAACAAAAGCAGTCACAAAAATAACCACAAAAATCTGTAGGTTATAATCATGCTGTTCTAATTTGCTCAAGAGCAAGCATTTCAAAAGTCTGTGATATTATGCACACAGTATATTATTCTAATTAGGCAAAACTTACAAAATTATAATGACACATATTTAAGAATATACATGCATACTCTTATACTGCATAGCTAATAAGAATACATTTAAATCAGTTCACATAAATGATTCTAGTGTTATTTTTACAAACTAAAGATTTCTCATTTCACAGACAGTATTTCAATATGATTTTTAAAGTCATTTAAATATTGCTTTTGCTATCTACCAAGCATGATGTAGTTATCTCTAACCACAGAGAAGTGTCTACGCTTTTTGCAAAACTTTTTGGTCTCCAATATAACAGTTCATTTTCCCAAGTCTGAAACACCTTATTTTTGAGTAGAGGAACCTTCTCAACTGTAACAGTTCCTTGCTCTATCCCTAAAGAGCCCTTCAAAACCCATATCCTTCCCCAAATCAGAATTTGTTGGGCTTAACCTTCTCCAACACTGATACAGACATGGCATCAGCAGTATCATCACTTGGGGATTTCAAGTCCAATAAATGGACCTACTTTGACCTTACCACTGTATTGTTGAATTAAAATCTTAGAGTAGGGAAAGGGGATGTGCATTTTGAACATTTTCTCATGTGCTTCTGATGCAGACAAAAGTTTGACAACTACCACCTGTGTGTTGGAGGTCTTGAGACTAGTCAACCTGGTATCTTGACTGTGCGATCCCTACACTGTGGGAGAAGCCAAGCAGGGACAGAGTAAAAGGGTTCTCTGGGTCCTGTACTTGTGTTAACAGTGTGAAAGCCTATTTGGATTGACTAGTGAGTAAAATATAAACGAGAAGAATAGAGGGAAAGAAGCTCAGTTAAGACTGGACTGGGAGTTTATTTTTTCCAGTTCTGCTTTTCCCAATCTATATACACTTCGGTAAGGTAGTCAACCTTCATATGATTATGTTTATTAAATATTTCCAGCAGTATGAGTTCAATCATTCATTCATTCATTCATTCACTCATTCATTCATTCATTCCTCCATCTATTTGACTACTATCTGCCTCCTAAAATGTGCTACGCTCTGTGCTATGCTATAAAAAAGTAAAGAGAAAATCGAGAGGTGACCTGTCTCTCCCTTAAGAAACCTTAGTATTGTGAAGAACACATATATTAATTAATTGCTCAGATATTAAACAACTATTATAAATCTAGAAAAGAGTAATTCGATGAGCTAAAAGAATACATAATAAAGATAATCTACAGAGAGAGTGCAGTAAGTGTTTTCCTCAGAAATCTGAGGAAAAGTAGAAATCAAGAGACTAGGCCCCAATATGGCAAAGGGAACAAGCATCAAAATCCAGGAGGTCCAGAGAACCCCCCTCAAAATCAATAAGAATAGGTCCACACCCCGTCACCTAATTGTCAAATTTACAAGTCTTAGTGACAAAGAGAAACTCCTGAAAGCAGCCCGGGAGAAGAAGTCTGTAACATACAATGGTAAAAATATTAGATTGGCAGCAGACTTATCCACAGAGACCTGGCAGGCCAGAAAGAGCTGGCATGATATATTCAGAGCACTAAACGAGAAAAACATGCAGCCAAGAATACTATATCCAGCTAGGCTATCATTGAAAACAGAAGGAGAGATTAAAAGCTTCCAGGACAAACAAAAACTGAAAGAATTTGCAAACACCAAGCCAGCTCTACAGGAAATATTGAAAGGGGTCCTCTAAGCAAAGAGAGAACCTAAAAGTAGTAGATCAGAAAGGAACAGAAACAATATACAATAACAGTCACCTTACAGGCAATAAAATGGCACTAAATTCATATCTCTCAATAGTTACCCTGAATGTTAATGGGCTAAATGCCCCAATCAAAAGACATAGGGTATCAGAATGGATAAAAAAACAAAACCCATCTATATGTTGCCTACAAGAAACTCATTTTAAACCCGAAGACACCTTCAGATTTAAAGTGAGGGGGTGGAAAAGAATTTACCATGCTAATGGACATCAGAAGAAAGCAGGAGTGGCAATCCTTATATCAGATCAATTAGATTTTAAGCCAAAGACTATAATAAGAGATGAGGAAGGACACGATATCATACTCAAAGGATCTGTCCAACAAGAAGATCTAACAATTTTAAATATCTATGCCCCTAACATGGGAGCAGCCAACTATATAAACCAATTAATAACAAAATCAAAGAAACACATCCACAATAATACAATAATAGTAGGGGATTTTAACACTCCCCTCACTGAAATGGACAGATCAACCAAGCAAAAGATCAATAAGGAAATAAAGGCCTTAAATGACACACTGGACCAGATGGATGTCACAGATATATTCAGAACATTTCATCCCAAAGCAACAGAATACACATTCTTCTCTAGTGCACATGGAACATTCTACAGAATAGATCACATCCTCGGTCCTAAATCAGGTCTCAACCGGTATCAAAAGATTGGGATCATTCCCTGCATATTTTCAGATCACAATGCTCTGAAGCTAGAACTCAATCACAAGAGGAAATTTGGAAAGAACCCAAATACACGGAGACTAAACAGCATCCTTCTAAAGAATGAATGGGTCAACCAGGAAATTAAAGAAGAATTGAAAAAATTCATGGAAACAAATGATAATGAAAATACAACGGCTCAAAATCTGTGGGACACAACAAAGGCAGTCCTGAGAGGAAAATATATAGCGGTACAAGCCTTTCTCAAGAAACAAGAAAGGTCTCAGGTACACAACCTAACCCTACACCTAAAGGAGCTGGAGAAAGAACAAGAAAGAAACCCTAAACCCAGCAGGAGAAGAGAAATCATAAAGATAAGAGCAGAAATCAATGAAATAGAAACCAAAAAAAAAAAAACAATAGAACAAATCAACGAAACTAGGAGTTGGTTCTTTGAAAGAATTAATAAGATTGATAAACCCCTGGCCAGACTTATCAAAAAGAAAAGAGAAAGGACCCAAATCAATAAAATCATGAATGAAAGAGGAGAGATCACAACTAACACCCAAGAAATACAGACAATTATAAGAACATATTATGAGCAACTCTATGCCAACAAATTTGACAATCTGGAAGAAATGGATGCATTCCTAGAGACATATAAACTACCACAACTGAACCAGGAAGAAATAGAAAGCCTGAACAGACCCATAACCAGTAAGGAGATTGAAACAGTCATCAAAAATCTCCAAACAAACAAAAGCCCAGGGCCAGACGGCTTCCCGGGGGAATTCTACCAAACATTTAAAGAAGAATGAATTCCTATTCTCCTGAAACTGTTCCAAAAAATAGAAATGGAAGGAAAACTTCCAAACTCATTTTATGAGGCCAGCATCACCTTGATCCCAAAACCAGACAAGGATCCCATCAAAAAAGAGAACTACAGACCAATATCCTTGATGAACACGGATGCAAAAATTCTCACCAAAATACTGACCAATAGGATTCAACAGTACATTAAAAGGATTATTCACCACGACCAAGTGGGATTTATTCCAGGGCTGCAAGGTTGGTTCAACATCCGCAAATCAATCAATGTGATACAACACATTAATAAAAGAAAGAACAAGAACCATATGATATTCTCAATAGATGCTGAAAAAGCATTTGACAAAGTACAGCATCCCTTCCTGATCAAAACTCTTCAAAGTGTAGGGATAGAGGGCACATACCTCAATATTATCAAAGCCATCTATGAAAAACCCATCGCAAATATCATTCTCAATGGAGAAAAACTGAAAGCTTTTCCTCTAAGGTCAGGAACACGGCAGGGATGTCCGTTATCACCACTGCTATTCAACATAGTACTAGAAGTCCTAGCCTCAGCAATCAGACAACAAAAAGAAATTAAAGGCATCCAAATCGGCAAAGAAGTCAAACTATCACTCTTCGCAGATGATATGATACTATATGTGGAAAACCCAAAAGACTCCACTCCAAAACTGCTAGAACTTGTACAGGAATTCAGTAAAGTGTCAGGATATAAAATCAATGCACAGAAATCAGTCGCATTTCTGTACACCAACAACAAGACAGAAGAAAGAGAAATTAAGGAGTCCATCCCATTTACAATTGCACCCAAAACTATAAGATACCTAGGAATAAACCTAACTAAAGAGACTAAGAATCTATACACAGAAAACTATAAAGTACTCATGAAAGAAATTGAGGAAGAAACAAAGAAATGGAAACATGTTCCATGCTCCTGCATTGGAAGAATAAATATTGTGAAAATGTCTATGCTACCTAAAGCAATCTACACATTTAATGCAATTCCTATCAAAGTACCATCCATTTTTTTCAAAGAAATGGAACAAATAATCCTAAAATTTATATGGAACCAGAAAAGACCGCGAATAGCCAAAGGAATATTGAAAAAGAAAGCCAGAGTTGGTGGCGTCACAATTCCGGACTTCAAGCTCTATTACAAAGCTGTCATCATCAAGACAGCATGGTACTGGCACAAAAACAGACACATAGATCAATGGAACAGAATAGAGAGCCCAGAAATAGACCCTCAACTCTATGGTCAACTAATCTTCGACAAAGCAGGAAAGAATGTCCAATGGAAAAAAGACAGCCTCTTCAATAAATGGTGTTGGGAAAATTGGACAGCCACATGCAGAAAAATGAAATTGGATCATTTCCTTACACCACACACGAAAATAGACTCAAAATGGATGAAGGACCTCAATGTGAGAAAGGAATCCATCAACATCCTTGAGGAGAACACAGGCAGCAACCTCTTCGACCTCAGCCGCAGCAACATCTTCCTAGGAACATCGCCAAAGGCAAGGGAAGCAAGAGCAAAAATGAACTATTGGGATTTTATCAAGATCAAAAGCTTTTGCACAGCAAAGGAAACAGTTAACAAAAACAAAAGACAACTGACAGAATGGGAGAAGATATTTGCAAACGACATATCAGATGAAGGGCTAGTGTCCAGAATCTATAAAGAACTTAGCAAACTCAACACCCAAAGAACAAATAATCCAATCAAGAAATGGGCAGAAGACATGAACAGACATTTCTGCAAAGAAGACATCCAGATGGCCAACAGACACATGAAAAAGTGCTCCATATCACTCGGCATCAGGGAAATACAATCAAAACCACAATGAGATACCACCTCACACCAGTCAGAATGGCTAAAATTAACAAGTCAGCAAATGACAGATGCTGGCGAGGATGCGGAGAAAGGGGAACCCTCCTACACTGTTGGTGGGAATGCAAGCTGGTGCAACCACTCTGGAAAACAGCATGGAGGTTCCTCAAAATGTTGAAAATAGAACTACCCTATGACCCAGCAATTGCACTGCTGGGTATTTACCCTAAAGATACAAACGTAGTGATCCGAAGGGGCACGTGCTCCCGAATGTTTATAGCAGCAATGTCTACAATAGCCAAACTATGGAAAGAACCTAGATGTCCATCAACAGACGAATGGATAAAGAAGAAGTGGTATATATACACAATGGAATACTACGCAGCCATGAAAAGAAATGAAATCTTGCCATTTGCGACGACGTGGATGGAACTAGAGGGTATCAAGCTTAGCGAAATAAGTCAATCAGAGAAAGACAACTATCATATGATCTCCCTAATATGAGGGAGAGGAGATGCAACATGGGGGGTTAAGGGGGTAGGAGAAGAGTAAATGAAGCAAGATGGGATTGGGAGGAAGATAAACCATAAGTGACTCTTAATCTCACAAAACAAACTGAGGGATGCTGGGGGGAGGGGGGTTGGGAGGGGGGTGGGGTTATGGACATTGGGTAGGGTATGTGCTATGGTGAGTGCTGTGAAGTGTGTAAACCTGGCGATTCACAGACCTGTACCCCTGGGGAAAAAAAATATATGTTTATAAAAAATAAAATTAAAAAAATAATAATAAATAAATAAATAAATAAATAAATAAAAAGAAAATTAATTTAAAAAAAAAGAAATCAAGAGACTAGGGATGGGGGTACATTTTAGAAGAGGCAAATCAATCTTGGTCTACAATAAATGCCTATTCATTTTGGTGGTCCTGTTGGATAGGTACTGTACCTTAAATCATTACAACTCTTTACATCAGGGATTTTGATCAATGTTTTTTTAGCTGAGAAAACTGAACCTTAAAAGATCAATTACTTAAGCAAAGTCACATAAACTACAGCAAGTAAGATATCTAAAAGTAGAAATTCTAATCAGCTTGGTTTCAAAGTCTATGAATCCTTTATCCATTTTGGCTTAAATGTATTTCAAAGTGTAAAAGATGTAAAAATGCCTCTCTAGAATTAATGGAAGGTAAATTAGATATCAGAAAGGAACTAGGTCCATAACACTGGGAGATAGGAATGAAGTGGAATATGGCCTTTTAAATATCAATAATGCCAAGATGACAGGTTCAGTTTAGAGATATTGTATGCAGAGTAACTGGAGGATAATTATCTTATCCAGGATGCAATTAAAGATACTTAATATTATTAAAATTATTTTGGTTTACATCTTCTATTTCAGAAATCTAAATGAATATATAATGGCTTTTTACAACACATCTCTTTGCCATTTAAGAATTTTCTATTTATTTTTAAAGATTTTATTTATTTATTTGAAAGACAGAGATCACAAGCAGGCAGAGAGACAGGCAGAGGGAGAGGAAGGGAAGTAGGCTCCCTGCTGAGCAGAGAGCCCAGTGTGGGGCTCAATCCCAGGACCCAGGATCATGACCTGAGCCGAAGGCAGAGGCTTTAACCCCCTGAGCCACCCAGATGCCCCAAGAATGTTCTATTATTAAATACAATTTATTTGAAATTATCATTTTATCATCACTCATAAGTTTAAATTAGTTAAATTAAATTATAAAAATATATGTTTGAGTATTCTTTCCTCTTAAACAAGATCTTTAGGCACAGTATTGTATTAAGAGAGTTCTCTTTTTGTGGGTTCTTGGGTTTAAACACTAAGTATTAAGAAAAAGATTTCTAGGGACACCTGGGTGGCTCAGTTGGTTAAGCAGCTGCCTTCGGCTCAGGTCATGATTCCAACATCCTGGGATCGAGTCCCACATCGGGCTCCTTGCTCGGCGGGGAGCCTGCTTCTCCCTCTGCCTCTGCCTGCCATTCTGTCTGCCTATGCTCGCTCTCTCTCCCTCTCTCTGACAAATAAATAAAATCTTTAAAAAAGAAAAAGAAAAAGAAAAAGATTTCTATTTTTCAGAAAACATGTTCAGCTAGATTTAGTATATTTCAAAATTAGTAGTTTTCTGTAAACAACCACATGAAAAACAAACTTCCTCACATCCATGGATGCAAAAGTGAACAAATAAACCTAGACCTAAGTATAAACTATAAACCCAACATGACTGAAATGTAGGTTACTTAAAATGCTCCTGGAGATTTGTTAAACACACTACACAAAGGGCTACATATAGTGTTTCGATATGCATGGGTTAGGGGCATCTGGGTTTTAAGCCTGGGTGGTTTAGTAGGTTAAGCACCTGACTTTTGGTTTCTGTTCAGGTCATGATCTCAGGGTGGTAAGATGAAGCCCCATATGTGGTTCTGTGCTTAGCACAGAGTCTGCTTGAGATTCTCTCCCTCTTCATCTACCCCTCCCCCTACTCTCTCCCTCAAATAAATAAATCTTTTACAAAAATTTACCAGTTGACCAAAATAATGCTTATAAGCTGATAAATTATACTTTTATGATATCACGTGATCTCCAGTTCTTCATGATTAAAACTAATCTCTCTCTCTCTCAAAGGAAAGAGAAACCAAGATTGCACCATCTTTAACGCCTTAAATATTGTGACTGAATTTTAAACACTTCCATTGTTTACTTAATTAACTGTTTGGTACTTGTAAGTCCCTATCTGCAGGCTGAGCCCACCCTATTAATAGGACCATTTGCCTAGGATAGGGGAAAAGGAAGAGTCGGAAGATCTACCTACATTTAGTGACTCCATAAAGAGTCAGCATTAATTCCAGTAATGACATTTTCGTTGTTCACTATCTTCAAGCCCTCCTCTTTTCTCCCAGGCCTGGGAATTAGGTAAAGAGTTGAAAACCCACAGTAGTTTCCTGTCATGGGCTATAAATAAGCCAACGCCTCACATCTTCTTCTACTACTTGTCTGCACTTCTACTCATGTCCTCAAGTCTCCTAACCTTTGCCCATATACACCGACTTCTTCCTCTTATTTACTGCTGAAGCCTTCTCCATTCATGTTCCCAAGTCAAGAATCGACAGATCCATTCTCATTCCAAAAGGGATTTGAAGAAAATGGAGATGGTCTTTTTTTTCTATATTCCTTTAACTGAACCAACCTACAGTTATCAAAATATTAACTGAAACATTATGTTGTATTTATTATTACTAGCACCAACAGAAGCACCAACATAAAGTAATGATATAATATTACCTTCATTTACTCAATAAAAGTGTATATACTTGGTATTTCACTGGTGGCTACAATTCTCTATCTGGTTAATGCAATGTTTTCAGACAAAAAGTATATATGAACACAAATCTCCAAAGACTTCTAGTGTTCTCTATATTGTGACTAATATTCTCATATGGAAGGTCTTTACACACCTCTCTAAAGGGTCTTTAGAGAACACAATTTCCTTGTATCATGCATAGCTGAAAAGATTTGTTGATAACTTTTACCAATTCACATTTGAGTGTGTGGTTTGAAAATGTGAACTAGTAATTTAACTATGTATTTTTACTTTCTTATTTTTTATTATGTTCAGTTAGCCAACATATACTACATCATTAGTTTTTGATGTAGTATTCAATGAGAACTAGCAATTTATAATGCAAAAGAAATCATAGTGATTTCAAGCTTAAGACAAATTTAAAGTCATATGCAATTTTAAACTATTTAAAATTTCAAAAGCCATAATAATTTTATTCATAAATAGTTATCTGCTTACATTGGCCATCATTTATATATTGCTATTTTTAAAATATGGTGCACTTGTAAAATGTATAGGTCTGAAAATTTTACTTGTTTAGACTGTAATTAATAATTTATTTTGTGAAAGGATAATATGAATTATAGTTGCCTTACAGGATGATTTCACATGGTTGCAAGGGTAAAATGGCCAACTATTCAGTCACTATTTTTATTATGACCTTCATTCAAAAATCAAAAGCAGTGCTAACTGTCACACTTTAGTGATCCACAACGCCAGCCATTTAGGTCTCCTTTGTGATAACTATAGAGCACATTTAATTTTTTTAAGAAAAAAAAAAAAAGAATCTAATAACACTCTATGATCACCTGAATACTCATGCATGTCTTCCTTACAGTGCTGACCAGCACTCTGCAGGTCAAGAACTGTGGCAGCACTCCACATCTTCAAGACATTTATTTTTAATTATGTTCAAACTTCAATTGATGCAGTAAATTCCACAAATACATTTTGTTTTAATTTCAGGAAAATAACTCAAAAATGCCTAAACAGAAAAAAACCCTTACATCAATTTCAAAGGGTACGTTAAGCCTAAATTTCACTTTTTATTAGAAGTCACCAGGAATTTAAAACACTCCATATGCAAAATATAGAGCTTCTGGAACACAGACTATTCTGTTCACCTTTCCAAAGAAAGGGCCAAAAAGAAATAAATTAGGATTTATAAATAGAGAACTTATTATTATAAATTTTAGTCCAAAGAGTTTACAAATGGTTATCAATAATATAATCATTTTTTATTTATTTTTATAATCATTTATTAAAAACAAATTAGAGGGCACAGTGGGGTTTCTTATATAAAGACTAGAGCTGCACGACTGAGTGAGAGATGGAGTGCGGCTACAGAAGGGATCTGCCAAACAGTTCTTCGTGATCAGCTCACCACTGGTCATTCAGGACGAACAGAACAGCATTCAGAACCTGAAGGTAAGCAAGCAAGAAAGGCACATGGGGATGAGGTGGTGACTGGAGACCTGGCAGAGAAGAGGTGCCCAGGATGCAGCTAGGAAAACGCAGGTGCCACCCCCAAGTACTCTTCTTTCAGCTGTCTATTTGCCTCTTACGTTTTCTACTTTTCCATTCCAATAGCCTTGGGTCTTTATATGTCCTTTCAATGGCTAATCTAAGGCCTCTGCCCTAAGTCTTCACCAGCACTAATACTCAGTGCAGTATTATTTTTAAAAGACTGAAATCAATTAGTGTCCCTCCTTCCCTCTCTTTCTTCCTCCTCCCCCCTTTTCCCTCTCAGTCTGTCTCTCTTGGTCTTAGTCCCATTCACACTTTCTCAGGTGTGAGCTCAAGCTCTGTTGCTCACTTGCAAGCTTTCTCTCCCCCTTTTCCTCTCCCTCGAACACAGATTAAAAAAACACCTTCTTCAAATTTGTTTTCTTCAAGGTTTTATGTTGACATGATATAAACCCAAGTGACCACTACAAAATGCCTTTTTATTCTGAAGTGTTTTAATAAAAGCCATGCTTCTTAGATGTATCTTTCACTTTTCTTTAAGGGTTAGGGGGGTGTAGACAGAGGAAAAGGGCAAGACAGAATCTTAAGTAGGTTCCACACCCAGTGCAGAGCCCAGCATAGGGCTCGATCTCATGACCCCCAAGATTGTGACCTGAGCCAAAATCAAAAGTCCAAAGATTAACCAACTAAGCCACACAGGCACCCCCCTTTTATATTTTTTCTAAGCTGGATGTGTGAGATCTCTGTGCTACACCCTCAAGCCTTCTAAATTGCACATGGTAGCTGGCTGTGGTGACGTGGGTAGATGCCACACTCATCACATGACACAAGCCTGGTTTAAGAACTCTGAGGGGGTGAGCTGGCGAAAGGGCAAACCAGAACTTATGTGCATAAATATTTCAGGTTGGCCTTCAGCTATAGGTCAAGATTACAGCCTCAAATAAGTGTCTGAGGGAAAGCTATTCCCACGTACTACTTATTTTGGGTATCAAGAGGACCATAATTATTTGCTACATTCTTTATCAAGTAAAAGTCTGCTTTCTTACATATATAGATAAGGAAAGAAAAAATAAAAGAAGGTAAAAGTCTAAAGCAAGTTATCAATTTTACCACCTTTAACATTTGAAGATTTATAATACTATAAAACTTGGAATAACATTAAATATAATTTTTAGCCCCACCCAAACACAAATTTATTTTGAATAAACCATTTTAAATGTGATTTGAATTATTCACAACATTAATTTATGAAAAGGATTAATACAGTATGCTTTTTATTTTTCAAGAAAAGATGTGTTAACACCTAAGGGTTGGTCCCAGCAGGTCACTCTCTGTTAATGTTAACCTGACAGAGGACAAGAGTTAAAACTGAGAGCAATCGGGCGGCTGCTCTTGGTTGGGGTCGTCCCGCACCTAAGGCAGGAAGATGGTGGCCGCAAAGAAGACGAAAAAGTCGCTGGAGTCGATCAACTCCAGGCTCCAGCTCGTTATGAAAAGTGGAAAATACGTGCTGGGGTACAAGCAGACTCTGAAAATGATCAGACATGGCAAAGCGAAGCTGGTCATCCTCGCCAACAACTGCCCGGCCTTGAGAAAATCTGAAATAGAATACTATGCCATGTTGGCCAAAACTGGTGTCCATCACTACAGTGGCAATAATATTGAATTGGGTACAGCATGTGGGAAATACTACAGAGTATGCACGCTGGCTATCATTGATCCAGGTGATTCTGATATCATTAGAAGCATGCCAGAACAGACTGGTGAAAAGTAAATCACGAAGAATTTTTCTTTAATTAAACTGGCCACAGCTTGTTTTAAAAAAAAAAAAAAACAAAAAAAAACTGAGAGCAATCATGGAAATTGGGGAGAATACCAATAGGGAGCTATTGTAGCCTTCATAGGTATGGAGAGAGCTTTTTAGATTCTAAAAGCCATTTAGGTTGTTAATTCACAGTTCTGTGGCTTAACCATGTGCATCCCATGATCTCTTATCTCTTAGGGTTTTACTCATGCTTTCCAGACGAGCTCAACTGTCCATACTTCTGGCAGGCCTTTCCTGGTCCCTCCCCTTCTTCAGCCCAGATGAATGGATCCGTTCATCTTCAATGTCCTTAGAGCACTTCAAACACACCTGCTTTGTAGCCCCAATCACACTGACTTACAATTATGTGTGTGTAGCTCTTTCAAAGATAGGAGCTTGTGAGTGATTGAACGACCCAGTCATATGTGTCTATGTTTCCTTATAGCAGAAGAGGATCTAAGGCATACCACGTCTTATGCTGATGTCACTAAGATGTCTTCTTAAAATGGGAACGAGGAGGGTCGCCTGGGTGGCTCAGTCAGTTAAGCATCTGACTCTTGGTTTCAGCTCAAGGTCATAATCTCATGGGTTGTGAACTTGAGCTCTGCATCAGGCTTCCCACTCAGTGTGAAGTCTGCTTAGGATTCTCTCTCTGCTTCTGCCCCTCCCCGTTTGCGCTCTCTCTCTCTAAAACAAATAAATCTTAAAAAAAAAAAAATAGAATGGAAAAGAGGGGAGGAGAAAAGCTTTGCTTAAAAGATGAGATCATACTTTATCTCCACCTCAAATTTATCTTTCCATTCTAGATCCATTAATATGACATAAAAAATAAGATAAATACCAAATACATGTACATGAAGGCAAAATCACTGAAGATATTAGCATACCCCTAGAATGGTTTAATTCCAACTCTCAAAAGTGTGAATGTGAGTAGGATATATGGGTCTCTGTAAATTTTTGAATACAGAAAGTCATTCAGAAAAATACTTTTAAATATACCTTAGAAGTACAAAATTAAATGAGAAAGACTAGAAGACTCAACAAATATGGTTTAATTCAGCATCGTACCAAGTAATATTTCTTGAAGTACTTCCTCATAGCTCTATTACAGCAATATGTTTTTGTTCTTAATCAAGACCCTGGTGCACTTCAACGTTTTGAAGACATTTACACGTCATGATAAACTACAGATTAAATTATGTGCAGTATGATGTTAGTATTAAGTACATTTTATTGGTTTATAAGATTTTAAAACTTCGTGTAATGTCTCTTCTGTCCATTAAGCAGACTTTGGTTAAGATGCCAAATTTCCTGTGCACATTAATCAAGAGAATTATCAAATGTGCACATGTGCAGGTACACATGCACACACACATGCACACACACAAACACACACACGTGGCAATTTAAAATAAGGGCATGCACTGTATAAAAGTTATAGGAAAACCTTCAAAATGGAAAAAGTACTCCCAGTTCTCCTCAGGGGTAAAATTGCTGTCACCTGGTATACTGCATACTTACAACGCAAAATGCTTCTACAATGCTTTCATGATGCATTTAGGAGTAACTTGTCATCCCCTTTGTGACTTTAAGAGTAACTTGTCAAGAGGGACTTTTGATATAGGCCCAATATTTAGGAAGAAATGAACTTAGATCTGAGCTCAAATTAAAAATCTTATCACATCCATGGTAGGAAAAACCTAGCCACATAAATCTCTGAATACTGACAGTCCTAATTTTCATCTCTTTCACCACATGCCCTAAGATATATAGTATCTTCAGAAAAGTCATTTCTAAAGGACAAGAGACAGAATGAAAATGTTTCCAGAACCTATTTACTGTAATGTTTGCAAAGAATCTCATTAGAATAAATTTACACTAGTTCTTTTACTTTCAGTAATAAATTTTAGCTCATTTTACAGCTGTATCCCTTACAGCAGTCCACACTGAATATATCATAGTTTTGCTGTCCGTAGACAAATATAATGATGTCAGCAGGTGTTTACTTTGTCTCTTTCAGGGAAAACTACAGCTGGAATGCATGTCTCCCTGTCCAGGACACTGCAAAAGTCAGCACTTCTACTGTCGATAATACTCCTATTCAAGAAATTTTGTCAGTTTATAAACTTGGAAAATGATCCCCTGAAATTAAAGGTAAACTGCAATACTGCAGTTAGCACAGCACAGATAGCCAGACTTGGAAGGTGGGAAAGAGCAGAGTAAAGAGAACTTTGAGAGTGAAAAAAATTTGAGGTTAAATAGGAGAAATAAATGAGATGTGTAAGTGTGCATGCAAGACAGAGAAAGCACGTGAGTAGGATATTTTGGAAACAGTAAAGAAAGATTTAGGATGTTCTGTTATACGGTGTTCAGTATAAACTCCTGTGTTACACTGCCAAGATAATCCACAGTTTAAATCTATATAACACTTTTTTTAAAGGGGTGAAAAAGAAGAATATCATTATACTGAAACTAAATACTGAGTTAAGACTTGAAGCAGCTCTTTACACTTTTCAATGTTAAGATTCATTGCATCATGGAATATGAAAATGTATTTATATTTGATTATAGGCCATAAATTGTTTAGATAAAATGTTATTCTATGTCACAAAATTGTCACAAAATTGAAGAAAGCTATGAAAATCAATGTTAAAATCTCAAAACCACTGTCAAATGCTCAGTCAAGATACCAGAGTCAAAATATTTATCAAAACACAAATCTGTAATTTTTTTATCTACCTATGTTCGTCTGAAAGTATTACAACAAAATTTCTGTTATTACCTATTATCTATACCGTATAATGCTAATTGAAATATCTGAACCTTAATCTATACAACCAAAGATTAATTTCTCTGAGCTTTCCCTATTTTACCCTCTTCAATTAAAATACTAGTATATTTAGTATACTAAGATGTTTGTCCTTGCTGCTAGTCTTACAATAAGAGTGTGGTTGAGGTCAAATCCCTTAGCTTTAGGTACCTGAGTTTACTCTTCCATTAAACAAAAAGTGCATTACTTCTTATTCTATATCTAAGAAGAAATTGTGAGAATTTAGTAAAAGAACATGTGATCTGAGTGCTTGGAGAACTGTAGAGTACCACAAGAACATAAGCAGGTATTGTCACTATATCCACTAAGCTGTAGAAACCAAATGGGCAACTGCTGAATGCATTAACATCTGAATTTTTCATTAGTATCACTTTGATTTCTCTGTGCATGTTAAATGATTAAATCAGCCTCTCTAAGTCATCACAGCTCCTTCATCCTTACTACCTGTATTCCTTTTACTAAAGATTTCACTGTATGATCAGACTGAAAACCCAAAAGGAGGGCACATGGGTGGCTCGGTCAGTTAAGCATCTGACTCTTGAGTTTAGCTCAAGTCATGATCAGAGTTATGAGATGGAGTCCTATATCAGGCTCAGTGGGGAGTCTGCTTTTCTCCTTCTCTCTTTCCCTCCCCTTCCCTGCTGTGTGCTTGTGTGCTCTCACTCTCCCTCTCTAAAATAAATACATAAATCTTTAAAAAGCAAAACAAAACAAAAACAAAAACAAAATGAGCCCCTTGTAGGTATCCTAACAAGTGTGCTCATGACTACGTCAGCATATTTTCCTCCTAAATGTGCTTTTATTCTTATAAACTGGGTCCCTCAAATTTCTTTCCTCTATTTTCTAACTACTTACCTTCTAATTACACAATGATATCTTTATGGAAACTTCAATGGATTTCTTGAATGACAATTACATCGTAATTGAAGTTATTGGAAAACAGAGTGTGCATTGTACATTCAATGGGTTTCTTGAATGGCAATTACATCGTAATTGAAGTTACTGGAAAACACAATGTGCATTGTACTGTGCTGAACTTAAAACAAAATATGGATCAGTCTAGTAGTTCCTCAAATCGTAAAATATAAAGCTACCATAAGACCTAGAAATTCCAAAAAAAAAAAAAAAAGGATCTAGCAATTCCATTCCTAAGTATATATTTAAGGGAAATGAAAATACATGCCTACATAGAAACTTGTACATGAGTATTCACAGCAGCATTACACATTATACCCAAAAAGAGAGGAAACAGCCCAAATATCCATCAAGTGATGAATAAAATGTGGCATATCTACAAAATGGAATGTTATTCACCAGTAAAAGGAAATGAAATACTGAAACACAATACCACACAGATGAACCCTGAAAACATGCTAAGTAAAATGAACCAGTAACAAAAAACCAAAGAAGGTTTAATTCCATTTGCAAGGAATGTCCAGAATAGGCTAATCTGTAGAGACAGTAAGTAGATCAGTACCTGCCTAGGACTAGGCCTGATAGGCCTGATAGGGAAGAATTGGAGAATTCAAGTGTGAGAGATTATGGGGTTCAGAATATTCTGGGGGTAATGAGAATGTTCTGAATTGATTGTGATGATGGACACACAAGTCTTAAAACCAATCAAGCTACTAAACACATGGCTCTGTGATAGCAATTCCAATATTCAGCATATGGCCAACAAAGCTTAATCTTACTTACAATGATAGACTGCAAGAATCACTCCTCTAATTTCCACATTTTTCATTAAATTAAATTAATTTAGCTTCTGGATGATTCGATCAGGACAGAAAATTCGATCTTGAAATCTCTGAGAACTCCCATCATGATCTGAGACATCATGATGTTCATGGTGCTGCAGTGCTTGGTCAACCAAATTGGAAAATCCACCATGACCGCTTCATACTATGTAGGCTCTTCCCGTGGAATTTTCACAGCGGAAGCAGTTCCAAGCCCATCCTTTTATAAAACAAACCAAGGGATCTGAAGAAGTTACATTAAATCTTGCAGTGAGAGACAGGAAGTGAAATGGATCTTAGCAACAGTCAAAGCTTTCCTTATGGATTATTTGATTCCATAAATCCAGATCCATTTTGATGACTCTCCCATTAGAGATGCGTAGTCACCACTGCAAACTGTCAGAAGAAGCTGTTTTACAGAGCGATTGAGCCCTATGATCTTTTGTTGCATTTCTGTGATTACCTGCACCAGCCCAGGGCAGCAGATGCCTTTCTCTGCTGGCTATGCTCATTCCACAAGGCCCCTTAACTAATGAGGACTAGCGAAGCACAACATGGAGGAAGTGGAGGGAAATGTCAATGTTGGCCAGAAACAGGACTGTTCAGACACTTCCGTTTCATTTTGGCATTCCATATTTTCTCACGCAGTCATTCTCTAAACCTCAAAAAAGTATCTTTTTAATATTTTCCACCCCTCTATTTAAGCATCAGCTTTTGGGAAACCTCGTAGGATTGCCAAAGGCAAAGGCTGTAAACTAGCGCCCCACAATCCGACTGTGACTCACTGGATATTGTATGTGGTCAACAGGGTTTTCCCTAACGACATTTTTCAAAAAGTGAATCCCGTCTCTAAATGACGGCAAATGACAGCCCCAGAGAAGGGCAAAGGAGTGGTGTTGCTTCTTTGGTGAGCCAAACCTACACAAAGAAGAGTGAGCACAACCAGCCTCTACACCCTGCCTCATCATTTCAGTCATGCACGTTCTCTGTCACTCACCCTGCCAGAGATATACTACACAGATGTAAGGTTTACCTCTTCGCACATTGGTCTAATCAAAACTGTAGAGAAAAAAAAAAATACATCAACTCACCCTTATATGTACACCTGAAAGGAAACTCTACCTTAGAAATAATTCTGTTTAATTATCATTACCTAAAGACAGCTTTCTAATAGAACATTTTCAAGGAGAATTATAGTAATTCATTTACAAAACTAACAATCTTCTAAAATTTATCAATTAGCATATGACTTAACATTTCCAAATATGTTGCTGTGTTTTACCCCGCTAAAAGGACTTGGGCTCCTAGATTTCATACGTCAAACAAAAGCCAGTCTCCTTACTGTGTCCCAGTCAGCGCTGTTCTCCTATGGGCTCTCCATACTCACACTCAGCCTTCTTCCTATCCCACCTCATCCCCAGTTTTCTATGCCTCAGAACTTCTTACTGTCACTGAATACACATTCCATTTAATTTCTTCATACCAGCTCCACTCAGTCTAGAATTCCATCTCGCTACAGCCTTTGTCCATTCCGTAAGCTGTTTATTTGTCAAACTCATGTTTTAGGAAATCTTCCCTTTCCAGGCTCCTCCTGCAAAATAGTAATCCCTTTCTCTGTTCCGCATATATATATTTATGTTTCTTATTTTTGCAATACATTATCTAGACAAGAATTACTTATTTACACGTGAACGAGAACTTCAGGAGTGGGGTCCATGTGATATTCGCATTTGCTCTCCAGCACCAAGTTTGGTGGCAAAAAAGGCACTAAGGGCTTGGAGTTTTGCATAAGCAAACTGATCGTCACAAACATGAAGAAAAAAGTCACCTAACTCTGTGACTGGATTCCCTGACGTGGCAATGAAGGAGTGGCTCTGAGTGAACTACATTTCCCACCGGAAAAAAAAAAAATACGTTATATATAATACAATACCGGCAGTACAAAACAAAATATATGGCTTCCATAAGTGTGCACAATCTATGCGCAAACACATGTATGTAAAGACCTTCCTCCCTTTATGATGGGGTTACACCTCAAAAAATCCATCCTAAGTTGAAAATATTGTAAGTTGAAACCACATCCAATACACTGAACCCACGTATTAGAAAAAAACAACAGTTCATAGCATTATTCCATCTGGGTCTGTTACCAGCACTGCCTTAATGACAGTATAATCAATGTAAACAATACACAACGAGTATTTTATAAAAATCATGTTCGCGGATATGCTGGCACACAGATGCTCTTAGAAGAAAAGTACTTCTTGGAAATTTGTGCAGGCACTGCAGTTTGAGGATATTGTTCAGGCACCAAAGTGGCAAACACAGGAAGACAGTTAGACATAAAAGGATCTTAAACTAAAGTTGCAACTTGGTGGAAGGTAATACAACACTTAAATATTAAAAGGCCTTTTATATGAGATGCACATAAAGTTTGAAATGAAATTTTCCAAAATAAAATGTTAACATAACTTTGCTTATAATTAATATTTAGCAAAATGTATCCCTATTTGTGCACATTTTTTAAACATCACCACTTTGGCATGCCTGTAACATCTGAGGTAGTATAATAACATCCATAGTGCCGGACACGTTATGAAGTCCTGTGTAGTCATTCAGCCATGCAGGACTGTGCCACTGGCACGTGCGTGCTATGCCACAGCTATTTATGCATTTAGGCATGGATGCATGTGTGTGTGCATGGGTACGCCCAGAATGATGCACTGAATCATTACTGCAATTCTATCAGAAGCTCACACATTATACACAAACTTTAGAAAATGTACAGTTAAAACAGGTTGTAATAGCCATAGGAGAGTTGAATAGCACTCCTCCAAGCTGAGAAACATTTTAGCTTCTTACAGAGGATACTGAAATCTGGAGTTGTATAAGTAGGATATTTACATATATGCATATACATATGCAGAGCATATACATCACTCGCGCATACACACACACAGACACACACACACACACACACACCGGCATATGTACTTTAGGAGAGGAAAAGAGGACTGTGAGAGAGGATACCTCAGCACTCACTGTACACTTCCTACACCCTCTCACTCACAGCATCACAGAACAAGGAAGCCTTGCCAAGAATAATCTCAGGTGTTTCCACACAAAGGAATTTTGGGACGCACAGACCCACTTAAACAGTCACACCTCCTGCACTTCCTGCATGGCAAAAATATGCACAATCACAAGTAAAAATAAAACACTGAGGCAAAATGTCTCTGTATCTTAAAACTATACTTTGAACAACTCTGCAGACAGCAGAGCTGAGGGCTTGGTGACTATGAGCTGGTCCTGACAGCAGGAGCAAAGAGAACGGTGCCGGATACCGAGAAGCTTGATATGCATGTGTGGATCCAAGGAAAAAGTGAAAATGAAGAGAAAAAAAGACTCAGATCCAGAGACAAACCAGCTCTGCAAGAAGGCCTTTGTGGTTCACACCTACAGTAAAAGATGACAGCTACTGAGTACTGACACGAGCCAGACACCATCGAAGTGTTCTGCAGTTTTGTCTCAAGATCCCTTGAAAATCACGTGAACAGGGAGATAACTAATATCATACATACGGCATGGCTGAGGGACAAAAGACGCCGAGATTAGAGTTCACATTCTCAATAAATTACAAAATGAGGTCAAGATTCATATGTGGCTCACAAGTTCATTTATTTATTACACACACAAATGCGCATAAATACACATTTTACTACTTAGCAACCAGTACTTCTTTCATTTCAAGCTACGGCTTCAATTCAACTAATCTCATTCACTGTCACGGGGAAGTAACTGACCCCTCTGATGTGCATAGTTAAGCTCTCTGGTTTGGAAAGAGTAAACAAAAATCATCTTTCAATAGTACAACCCAAATTTGAGAGAGAAAAGAAAAATAATCAGCAACCAAAGAGGCAATATAAGTGTTCAATGCCATTCTTCAGCAGGCACATTACAGCACAAACTTGCAAACACTCCCATTTATAATACTCAGTATGTGCTGTTACTGCTACCGCTATTACAACCCAAGGGATAACTTTTTATCCAGACAGTGTGGCACAATTAGAAAGTCCTGCATTCACCATACACCATGAGTTAAATGAGTCCCACTACACAATCAATGCCCATGCTCCATACATTTGCTTGGGAAATTAATTTTCCATCAAGCTCTCTAGAGAGTGCTAGGTTAACTACCTGGATAGTATACTGTATTTATGCACACACACACTATCCACTTTTGAGCCACTCTTCTATTCCCCGCATCCTGGGGGTGCTCAACACTGTGTTGGTGGAACGGTTTGGGGGAGCGAGCTAATAAGCAGGAGGCTGCCTTGACAACTTGGTTCCCGGGTCAACTTAGCAGGAATTCAGAATATGAGACTTGCACCACTTCCCAGAAGTTCAGGAAGATATTGCACGTCAATTTTCCACCAGCCTCCAGGGAAGAGCAAGGAAAAGCAAATATGCAACTACATGCTTCACTAGACCCAAGTCAGCCAGAGACCCCGCACATGTAGAGCACACCTGAAAATCTCACAAGCTGGCCGGCTCCATTGAACCTTGACTATATCACACCATTGTCTTCCTCTTCAAGAGACTGTTACCACTTCCAAACTTGGTGCCCAGGTGTTCCCCTCTAGGTGGAACAAAAGACAAAGTGTAGACCCATCTTCATGTATGGCTTATTATCTACTTAATTTCCATGTGTACTTTCTCTTTATAAAATACTTGTTTTTAGTAGGAATCCTTTCATCACGGCAACAAGTAGTGGAAACATGCAGCACAGGTTAGACTGAGGCTGTGAACTGTCACCTGAGGGTTCTGCCTGCTCTTGCTGCGACTCATGAGGTGGAAAGACTGTGTATCCCTTACTGGAGAAAACAAAGAGATGACAAGCAGATGAAAAGATGATGTTCAACATCATAGGTCATCAGAGAAAAGGAAATACAAACAACAGTGAGATACAACTACACGCATTAAAATGGCTAGAATTCAAAATACCGACACCACCAGCAGAGACATAGAGCAACAGCCACTCCCCTTCATTTGTGGTGGGAATGCAAATGGTACAGCCGCTCTGAAAGACTCTGAAAGACAGTTTCCTCACAAAATTAAACATTCTCTTTACCACATGATCCAGCAACTGCACTCCTTGGAATTTACACAACGGAGACAAAAACATATCCGCACAAAAACTGGCACACAGATGTTTACATCTTGGAAGCAACCGAGATGTCCTTCAATATGTAAATGGATAAACCAACTTTGTTATGTCCATCAATCAGTATATTATTCACTGATAAAAAAAAAAATGCGATTACAAGCCATGAAAAGACACAGAAGAAACTTAAATGCACAATTAGTAAGTGGAAGAAAAGGCTACATACTATATGGTTCCAACTATATGACATTCCAAAAACAGAACAAGCATGGAGACGTAAGAAGGTAAAAAGATGAGTGGTTACCAGAGATTTGGGAGGATGAAGGAATGGGGTGAGGGACAAATAGGTGAAGCACAGAGGATTTTTCGGGCCGTGAAACTACTCTGTATTATACTGTGATGGCAGATACACGTATTACTGCATATATACCTTTGCGTATTTGTCCAAAACCACAGACTGTATGAGAGTAGTTGAAGCCTAATATAAACTATGGATTTTAAGTACAATAGTGTATGAATATTAGCTCATCAATGATACACATGTACCACACTGATGCAAGATGTCAGTATTAGGGAGAAATGGGGGGGAGAATGAGAGATACATGGCAACTCTGTGCTTTGTGCTTAATTTTTTTATAAACGTACAACTGTTAAAAAATCAAGCCTATTAAAACTAATTCTTAAAAGATGATTTGCCTGTTTTCATCTTTCTTCCCTTGCTGTGCTGCTCCCCGTTATGTCTTACAAACTCGCCATGCCTTTATAGCCATGCATAGCTTCTTCTGAATTTAGAGACATCACTCAATAAGTTCTATATGGACTCTCTCTCTCTCTCTCTGATGGCCTTTATAGAGTCCCCTCTCCAATATTACCCACATACATGGTCATTTGAAAATTACTGTCCATATAAAGAAGCACATTTGTGCCTTTCCCCCATATCTCCTTATTTCATTTATTTCCTCATAGCATAACTTTGGTACAGCAAAAATGATACCCTAGAGATTATGATTTTACCTGGTAGACTATGCAAAATATCAGTTAGCTCAATAGTGCTTCTGGAAGTTGAAAGGACATCCTTTTGGTTAGGTCCAGTTATATATCAGAAGCAGTAGATGGATTACTTTTTAGTGTCACTGTTTTCAGTCCTGCCATGTTTCCTCTATTCTTTCCCAACATGTTAATTGTTCTATCACTTCCCCTAAATATTGTTTTTCTTATTGCTTGTGTATCCTAGGATTAAATGCAAATTCCTTTATTTTTCATCATTTTAATGAATTCTAAAGTGTCAAATATAAAGTGCTGATTAAAAAAAATGGAAAAAATCTCTACCTTATGACTCATTGGCACCTCTAACTCACACTCTATGATGTTCTTGTGATATTTTCCAGATGCCACTTCCCCAGTCTTTCTTTCATTAAGGACCATTCTAATGTGATTTTCTATGAATTCCAAGGCTCTCTTGAAATTCTAAGAGAGCCTGTTCTATATATTTACCAGACAGAGCCTTTGCTCTCCTCTTCCCAGAGACATCTCAGTGTCCAGCGTCACCAATCTGACTTACATGAGAGGTTAAGAGGTTTCATTTCCTTAGAAAAGGAGCTCAAGCACACCATGCTTCCCCAATAATCTAGTTAGAATGTCAGTATCTCATCTGACTGCCATTAGGCTGGGTTTTTATATTGTAATCATAGGCAGGGAAGAGTCTGAGTATGTGCTATACTCCATAGCACTCAACCTCAGCCCTGACTGGAACTTCTCTTATTTTGCAAACCAGGTTGCTACCTATAATTTGCATAACGAGTGACCTAAGTTGCCACAGTCTGTTAAGATATTAAAGCTTCAAAAAACCACTTGGGCTTTTCATTTTTTGATGCAAATAATCAATACACTCTTAATGAATTTTGAACACTGTGTTATATATGCTAAGAAAGAAGGGCAGGGAAACAAGATATACACAGTAGTTTTTAAAAATGTATTTAAATAATCATCTAATATGTAAAATTAAAAATTGCATAAAACCAATTCTGTGAAACATTTAATTTGGAAGGCACTGCTGACAAGACAATTTCAAGAACCTAAAATTTCAGATTCTTGAGAAATCCCCTGAAATACAGCACAAAATAAAGAATAAAAATTCTATTTATAGGGCGCCTGGGTGGTTCAGTGGGTTAAGCCTCTGCCTTCGGCTCAGGTCATGATCTCAGGGTGCTGGATCGAGTCCCGCATTGGGCTCTTTGCTCTGCAGGGAGCCTGCTTCCTCCTCTCTCTATCTCTCTCTCTGCCTGCCTCTCTGCCTACTTGTGATCTTTCTCTGTCAAATAAATAAAATCTTAAAAAAAAATTCTATTTATATAATTCACTATGAACTTGCTGCTCAAAATATTTTTATGGTATTTGGTCCATGCTGTCTACATTTAAGTGTCAAACTAATAAGAAAGATGAGATTCCTAGACTTGTTTTATTCATTTTTCATGGAGCCCCTTGGTTGGAAAAGACAGGTAAACGTGTTGAATCTATAAAATTCCTGCTTGTTATGTCATTTTTAGGGCAGGAAATATAAAAGAATGGGAGGAGAACATTTTCTGAATATCTACTATATTTAGGACAGTGTACTAGACACTTTCTATTTGCTACCTGTTAAAACTTTGCAAATGGCCTCACACTTCAGAATTTCTGTCACCATTTTAAGGTGAAAAAACAAAATCAGAGTTTAAGTAACTTGACCAGTTAGGTAGAGGCAGATTTAAACAACAGTTTCTGATTCCAAAGTTTGTGTTCTTTCCATTCCCCAATGCTGCCTCCCTTATAATTTGTTGGAGTATCTAACATTATAAATGTATCAATATGTAATTTCTATTGTATTTACCAAAAAAAAAATGATTTCAAGAAAGCACATTACTGCACTTGCTCCAGTCGCTATAATTAAATAACCATTGTATTACACAACAGAATAACAGCAATAATAAAAACTGTCATTCACCAAAGTTCCCATATATATCAAACACTGCACTAGAACATTCCATATGCTACCATATTTAATTAAACCTCAGAAAACCTCTATATAAAACATATTATTTATCCATATTAGAGATGAAAGAAAAAGATTCAGGGAGATGAACTAATTTGATAATATTGATAAAATACAACACTGTGATCCATGTTACTCTGCGTTGACACTGATGCCCATACTCTGTCCACTCTGCTCCGTCCCTATCTTTCATTTAATGAGCAAACTACATTCCAAATTAAGTATAACTGAAGTAAAGAACATTTATTAGGATAATGCAACCCTGATGTTACTACTACCTGGAATGACATACCTCTCTCCTTTCTTATTTAATGAATGGTAGGATTCAGATGCATTACAGAATATTTTATATTAGGACAAGTACATGAAAGAAAATAAAAGGATAATACTTATTTTTATTTTATATTGAAGAAGTAAGGGATTACTTTACATACAATTAACCATGTAAAGGACACAGTGATTGCTGTTTAAAGTATTGCCTTGTATTGGATGAACTTACTTCAAAAGTGACTAATGTGAGAAGTAATCTCCTTGAGGAAAAACACACACCTATAAATATCCTAATCCCCTGAATTCTGAACAAGGGCTAGTGTATACTTATTTCTTGCATTTCAATGTAATTTCACTGTTATAAAAATTAACTCAATTTGGGGTTATACCAGAATTAAAATCTTTTGCATAGTGAAGGAAATCATCAGCAAAATGAAAAGCCAACCTTTGAATCACAGAAGGTATTTGCAAATGATACATCTGATAAGAAGTTAATAACCAAAATACATACAGAACTTACATAACTCAACACCAAAAACCCACAAATAACTGATTAAAATGGGCAGAAAACCTGAATAAAGATTTTTCCAAAGACTTATCAAAATAGCAGACACATGAAAAGATGCTCAAAACCACTAATCATCAAGGAAATGCAAATCAAAACTACAATGAGATGCCATTTTATACCTGACAAAATGGCCAGAATCAAAAAGACAAGAAAAAATGAGTAGTAGTGAGAAGGGAGATAAAAAGGAACCCTTATGCACTGTTGGTGGAAATCTAAATTGGTGTAGCTACTGTGGAAAACAGTACGGAGATTCTTCAAAAAATTAAAAATAGAACTACCATATGATCTGGCAACTCCACTACTGGGTATTTACCCAAAGAATACAGTAACATTAAATCAGATAGGAATCCCTGTGTTTACTGCAGCATTATTTACAATACCCAAAAGATGGGAGCAACTTAAGTGTCTATAAATAAAGAAGGTGTGTGTAGGTGTGTATGCATATGTATGTGTATATAGACACACACATAATGGAATATTACTGAGCCATAAAAAAGGATGAGATCTTGCCATATGCCAAAACACGGATGGACCTAGAAGGTAATATGCTAAGTGAAATAAGTCAGAC
The DNA here is from genome assembly GCF_010015895.1 of Lontra canadensis. Lineage (NCBI taxonomy): Eukaryota > Metazoa > Chordata > Mammalia > Carnivora > Mustelidae > Lontra > Lontra canadensis. The sequence goes on along the minus strand of NW_022630996.1, from coordinate 54,437,070 downwards.
AGAGAAAGACAAATACCCTATGATTTCACTTATATGTGAAATCTAAAAAAACAAAACAAGTGAATAAACAAAAACAGAAAGCAAAAACAGACACATAAATACAGAGAACAAAACGATGGTTGCCAGAAGGGAGGGGGTAAATGTATGGACAAAATGGTGAAGGAGAGTGGGAGATACAGGCTTCTAGTTCTGGAATGAAAACATCACGAGAATAAAAGGTACAGCATGGGAAGTATAGTCAATGGTATCGTAATGGCATGTGGTACAGATGGTAGCTACACTTGTGTTGAGCATAGCTTAATGTATAAATCTGTCAAATCACTATATTATACACCTGAAACTAATGTAACACTACACATCAATTATACATCAATTAAAAAATAATAAATCTAATTACTTCATTAAGACCTTTCTGAAAATATGTCTGTGACAGAAATTGATAGAAGTGGAGGTATTCACTATTTTCTGTCCTGTTAGTCCATCACATTTTATTCAATGCATTGATAATCTCAATTTAGAATTGCCAGGTGAATATTATTAGCCATAATTATTAGTGAAAAAATTCCATACTCTAGAATATTAAAGAATGAAAAGCACTTATCAGTAACTATCTTCCAATAATAAGTGCTTTACCTCTGGGTGTATGAAATAAGTTTTTCAACTATTCACACAAAGACAAGTTACCTTTCAAATAAATGTGACAAAGAAGTGTTAAAACATTTAACTTTTGTATTTTAATAAATATTTTAAATATCTTATATTCTGGGGTTTTAACTATTAAAAAACAGCAGAGTACTGATTTAAATATCTCTGAGTTATTTCACTTTATCAATATTATACATTTTCCATTATCTTGTTTATTATTCAAATAGGTTTATAGCTCCACCAATCCAGTTAAAACATCCTTTCCCAAAACACTGTTAGGTATCTTATCAATTCTCCCTTTTACTTGATCATTTCTGAAATATTTCTTAATTCCTTTCCAGTCTTTCAGAAGTGTTTCACTTTTTGCCACCATCTCCTTCATAAAACATGTTCCATTAGCGCATATTGCCACTTTACTCAGACCTTTTCTGACCATACCTTCTCTGACTCTTCCACTTGTCTCTCCCTGACAGTGGCCCTTTCAATTTCAATATTCTCTGTGAAGTATCCTGGCCCTTCTTTTCAGTATTTTTCTTCTTTTAAGGATCCCTCCAACTACCATGCTCAGTTCCAAGCCTACACTTTCAGCCTCTTTCTCCTAAGCTATCCATCCAATCACTAGTTTTCCCATTAGATTTATTCATCTGAATGGATTACTACCTCAAGTTTAGCATAGCTAAATTAAATTGATATTCTTCTCTAACCCCAGGAAACCTGCTCATCTTTCACATTCTTGGTTTTAAGTAACTGGGTGCAGATATGATGGAGATCTTCATGGGATGAGTTCCTCCTCTCCTTGGCAAAGAGCTTCCTACACCCTAAAGCAGAATAATACTTTCTGTAGTGTGACCCCCAGCCTGCCTCTACTCACTCTTCACATCTATTCCCCTTTGCCTCTCAGTCCCTCTCCTTACCCACCTCCCAGCCTCTTCACTTCTCTCTCTGTCCTGGACAAAGAATTTGTCAATCCTCTGTGCAAAGCTTTCCAACAGTTTCCACTTGCCTAGAGGTTAAGCTCCAGACTCTTTACCAAAGTTTGAATGTTTTCTTACAATCTTTCCCAACCCATCAAATTGGCATTATACCCATTCATTCCCACCAAAGATCCTAGACCTGAGTTGCAGTACTTTGAAAACCTAAGAATGTTGTTGTGCCTTCCATTTTCATTTGCTCTCTTCCTTCTGTTTCCAGTGTACCTCCATGCCTCCCAGAGAAAAAAAAATTCAGCTCTCGCCCTTCAAAACCCCAATCAACATTAACTCCTCTTTAAAATTCTCCACAACCCCCTTTATCAGCTACACAACATCCCTGTTGTCCTAGTGTTTTGTTCATGAGTATGGCACCACCAGGTTTTAACTGTTGGGTATTTACAGTATTGTTCAGTTGTGAATTTCTTGGAAGGAAGGGATGACAATATCCTAGTCAGCCTCTACCTCACTGACTTCCTGTAACGCATACAATAAGTCCTCATAACTCCTTGTTTTGAGTTGACTTGAAAAAACTTTCATATAATGTACACTTTAAATTTTCATATTCTATACATTAGATATCACATATCATGTATTATAGACCTTATGTATCATATGCATATATATTACATGTATACACACTGGTTAATAAACTATATATACATATGCATACGTATATTTATGGTGTAAGTATGTGCATATGTATACATACATATCAAGCATATCAAACATCAATGAAAGGCCCTTAGATATCATCTTTTCTAACCAATGAATATTACGAAATCTAAAACGAAGAACCAAAGTCATTAAATGACTTTGCCAATGCTCTGTAGCTTGTTAGCGATAGATACAAAGTTAGAGTTCCTGTCTAGGAACTCGAGCTCCTCTTCCAGTAAACCTTTTACTACATCCCTGCAATTCAATGATCTGACCAATAGTGTGACTCCCTATAATATGCTGTACGAAGACCAAGTGTATTCCACTGAAATAGACATCCTGGATGGTCTCACCTCATTTTCTCTCCCAATTCTCTTCCTGACTCTTTAGTTTCATCAAGTGATACACACTTACGATTCTTTCATCTCTACATTTTCATTTCCAGTATATCCCTCTCCTTTAAATATTCCCTTGTTCTTCTGATAACAACTCTCGATCTCTTTATACAAATAAAGAGATTTTTCCTTCACCCCCGGAAAAAAAAAAATAAAGAGGTCGTTATTTTTCTCTCCAACTTATTTCATTGTTTTCCACCAAACCAAGGACCACCATCAGAGGGCTGTCATTATCATCCTCACCATGCTAGTTGATATTTGCACACGCACATGACTTTGAAATGTACAGATCACTTTCTCATAACTCACTCATTCAATCTTCATAATACTGTGAATAGTCTGAAGAAAGTATCATCACATTTATATGCTGCTGAGAAAACTAGGGGTCAAAAGTTAACTGCCAACCTTCCTATAACTAGCAAGAGCTGGAACTGGCACCAGAACCAAGGTCTCCATACCCTTGCTCCTGAGAGTTTTCCACTATTTTAAACAGTTTATTGGCTTGTGTTCCCACCATGACATTTATGTTGACATATATTGGCACCTCAGATGCTGCACAGTGAATACTGCCTAGACTCTTCTTCGATCTGAATTACTGCTGGGCTTTTCTTACTTTAATAGCACAAATTTCAACCAAGCCAAGTACTATTTCGCCCAACACTTACCTGAGAAGCTCTTACCAAGCATTCAAATAATACCATTTAATGGTAAATTATAGTTTGATTACTGTTTGTTGTGATGACCAAGCTTTTGAAAAGCAAGATCATGGGTTTAGCTAAATCAGAGCAGGTCTTCAACTCTTTGTTTTAAGCTGAGACAAATTAATATGATTTCATCTGCATCCACCAATCAACTAATATTTAAACTCCAAGTGTTAACAAGAATGGCTAATGCTAACATTCCAAATGGCTTTTCTAAAAGTGTGTGTGATTTTTCTTGCAACATGTGGAGACAAATTAGGTACTTTGTCTTGTAATAAATTGCTGTTCAAGCTGCTAAGTTGCCAGATAGATGCTACTTCTTTAAAATTTCAGAATATCAGTGTAATTGTAGAGCAAATTAATCTGTTTGCAGCAGGGGGCTACAGACAGTTGAAGCCAGGAAAGAGATCCATTCTGTAACTTGTTTACAATCCCATAACAAATACATCTTTTCCCTCCCTTCTATTGCTGCCTTCTCTTAATGTTTAGGCATTGCCAAGAGACTCTTAATATATCCTTACCCCTAAGCAATAGGAATAATTCTTCTCACTTCATTCCTATGAACATGCCAAGTTTCAGGTCTGCTGAAGAATCCTCCTCATCCTTGGCGGGGGGGGGGGGGGGGGGGGGGGGTGGAGAAGAGCCACTGGAGAAAAGGGAGTAATTCCTCACTTGGTATTGTTTTCCTGCCTGTCACTGTCCCACCAGGACCTCTAGTCAGCACTTTGCCTGGAGGTTCTGAGGCACTATTAGTTGCTGCTTTTGTTAGTTGGTTGGAAACAAAGCAGAACAATTCTCAAGGCAAGAAAAGTTTAAACCTAAACATTCTTACAATTGTGCACTTTGGGAAAAAAAAAATCGCGCAATTCATTCGTTAAAAAGTGGTCTTTATACCCTCTCCGCGAGCTCGGTGGAGCCCCATTCGCCTTTAACTGTTAGAACTACCCTGGCTTGGCTTGTTTCCACGTGTCCCACATATCACAAAGCTATACTTAACAAATTCAACTCCATACCCACATATATCATGGCATTGAGCAAACTGCAAGACAGAATAAAGACCGGCTCTAAGCTGTGTGCCCATTCTTTGCTGGAAATATATTCAAGAAACTCCTAGTAGAACAAAAATCCAGAGGTTAAAAATGCACTTCGTTATGAAAGTGCGGTGTTGGTTGTCCTCATTAACCACAGAGCTGCGAGAGAAATATCATTCCGGTGACTCACTAATGCCTCTCAATTGTTAGGTTTTTCTTTCCTAATAGCATCGGACATGACCTAATTTGCTTCCTAGTAATCATACTTTTCCCCTTAAGGTCGCAGGACACCCAGGCTCTCAAGGGGCGCAGGGGCCCCTCCTGAAGCCCAGCAGTTTTGTAACATGGACCCGGACGCGAAGCTGCGAAGAAGGGAGAACTCTGTCCCACTTACCCGTCTTCCACAGATACAAGGTGGGTGCCTCCGCCTCGCCCTGAGCCGCAGCCCCGCAGGCTCCCGGGCGCAGCAGCAGCAGCAGGAGCAGCGGCAGCAGCTGCAGGACCCCCCGGCGCGGGCCCGCAGCGCCCGGGCTCCGGGACGCAGAGCGCCTCGCTGGCAGCCCCATGCCGCCCGCAGCCGCTCCAGGGTCCGGATCCGGAACGCGGTTGGCAGGGAATTTCTCTTTGCCCTCACACCGTCTTCCCAAGGAGTACAGAAAGCAAAGCTCTTTCCTGCTATTGTTCGTTTCAGATGAAAAGGAGGGAAAGCGCGTTTAACACCAGGGAACAATAGCGTCCGCGGTGGCCGTGGCTGCAGCCGCCACCGCCGCTGGCGGGGATGCTGCTGCGGCTGCCATTCCGCGCAGAGTGGCAGGTCCTAGCGGAGAGGGAGGCAGCCGTCCGCAGGGGGCCCCAGCTGACTGAGCAGGTCCTGGAGGTCTGGGAGGCAGCGCAACCCAGTCGTCGCCAGCTGGAGGGAGAGGAGGGGGGCGTGAGCCGAAAAGGAGCAAAGGGGGCTGGAGGCAGGAGGCGGCGAGAGCGCCAGGGCAAGGAAGGAAGGAGCGGAGGGGAGAGGGGGCACCTCGATCCAACACGCCCGCCCAAAGAACTCCCTTGCACATGGTGCGATGAAATATGTTTGGAAGGATACACCAATAAAAAGAATCATCACCCGACAGGCTTCGGCATGACAAATAACAGGCATTGAAATTCATCGTCATCCAAGGAGTCACGCGTTGGATCTAGTGGCATGCTGTTCTTAGTGTGTATTTACACAAAGCATCAGTGTTTATAATTTATTTTTAAGCGATGGCTTCTGAATTACTTTATGTGGGGAGCAGTATTTATGATCAGGTTGTGAAAAACATAGTAGAAGAGCGGAGTTGTTTACTTGCTGTTGAAATGCATTTGAACACCTTCCTAAACGTTGGGTTTCTTTTTAACATAATCTGTTCTCAATAGAAATATGAACAGTACGGATCCTACTGGGACAAATCGAAGTACATTGTCTTTTAAGGTCTTTAAAATTGAAATAGGACTTTATTAGCTAGTTACGTGGATAAAATTTTACAAAAACTAATCGTAGAATTTTATTTCAAACACACAGTAAATAAAAGTGCTATCCCTTTATCTACTTCTGTCAAAAAAATATGCTCCTTTAAATACCCACACAGTTGTGAGTAAAATTAAAGGGAAAAATGAGTTTTCATTACTTAGGTATCTCCAAATTAGTACACTCTTTACTTAAAAATCCTGGACACTAATTTCTCTGAACTCCTGCTGTAGAAAAATGCCTTTCAGAATCTAAATAATCTAATGTTTTGGAGTCTTTTGTTGTGTTTTTACTTTCTTTAAACCATACACAATAAAAGAATGTGTGAGAAATCAGATAATGCTTTGCCCTTTCTCTCTTTCTCTCTTTCCCTCAATAATAACCTTTTATTAATTCATTTTCTAGTAAAGCTAAAATAATAAGGCATGTAGCCAATTAAAAAGTCAGCAAGCAGAAAGCCAAAGAAAACTATCCACATCCGGTCAGCAATACTTGGCCAAATAAAATTTACAAAGCAGGAAAACTACTCTTCATGACTTTACTCCAACAGCACAGCCAACTCAAGAGCTTAAAATGAGGAAACTACCGTTTCTGAAAGAGGAAACCTTCCATAAAGCTCTCTTGGGACGTCTGCCGTTTTGCAGATCATTCCAGACACAGCCCTTATGCATGCATTAGATTAAAAGCAGGTTTGATCAAATAATTCCCAGGTCCTGCCTGTTTAAGTATTCTGACATCAGAGGAAATTAGCAATGTGTAAGGTTGCAAATTTGGTCTTTGTTTACTTTCCACTCAGGCCTCTAAGAGGGAATTAAAAGCTCAGAGAGTCCTAGCTCTGTGAGTCTGTGATTAAGAGAGATAAACTAGTGTGGATTACTATTCCTTTACTGGTTTAAAAAGGGGGGGGGGAGACAATGAAAAGATTATAGATTGATAAAGGATACAAAGGAAGCCTGATCTTAACAAATGTATGGTTCCCTAAAGGAGCATTTGTTTCAACAGTTAGACCAAAGAAGAACATAGAACCTGCCATGGTTTCCTCAGTTCTGTCCTTTTAGGGCAAACTCCTAAGGATCCCTCCGCAATGGCACTGCTCTCCTATCCTGGCTGTGTTTCTTTCTCAGCTCCTGTCAGGACCTTTCCGGTTTGCCCTGAAACCCTCCAACTCCAGGGCAAGGAAGATTTCAAACTGAAGTGCTGTGTTCATAACAGCCCAATTTAAGCATTCTTAGGGAGTCCCAAACCAATTCACCAAGTAGAAACTCATTATATAACAGAAGACAGAGAATCTAAAGAGTCAAGTTAGCACAATTTAATGTGCAGGGTAATTAGCCCTTCAAGAAGCCATCAGATGCTATACTTAATAGCTTACTGTCAAAAGAAAATTTAAGAGTCTGATGTTTATATTCATCCATGATTGTACAGTAATTACTCATCTGGTCAAGAGTTTAAACATTATAGCTACAAGTTCAAGCATTATGTATTAAGAGCCAGGAACCACTTCGAAGTCAAAAATTTACTGCAATTTAAAATACACGACTAGGGTGAGTGTTCTGCAGCGATGTTTGAAAATAGCCAACAATTTCAATTTATACGAGGCTTAAGGGTCACACACAAACACATACATATGCCCCATCAGTTAGCGGTAAAGACATCTCTGGACAAGGTTACAGAAACTGAGTCACATAAGCGTTTGTCTCCACAACTGCCACATCTCTGTTCTATAACAATGTCTTTATTGCACTTGAGGACAAAAAAAATATGGTTCTCTGAGGAGACAAATGTGAAATATATATTCAGATACATGTTCCTTTGTGAGAGCTATCGTGTCCAGTTGGATAAATCCTATCAGTAAAACTGATGGACGGCAAGATATAGCAAGACATAGCAATCTTTGTTTTCTAGAATATGATATAAATAATACACAAATGTTTAATGACATGATGTCAAAATTTAGTCATGAGAAGTCTCAGGGATGCAGATTAAATTGACCATCTGTACAGCCTGCCATGAAGTAAATCGTTCATCATTTTTCATGAAGAATCGTTCAAGTATTAATGAGCCAGGGCTACAAAAGTTTTCCAAACCAGTGGATGAAAAATGAAAAGCATATTTTTTTAATGTTTAGAAATGAGACAATGCTGAACCTATCACCCCTCAAGTGGTGTCCTTTCGTCTGTCTTTATTATTTCTGTTGTCATTTCCAAACTCCAGAGAGTGAGGATGAGTACATATCTACACATGTAAATGAAGGAATATACATGAAACTGCTAACCGATCGGGGGTTATAGGGAAGTATCTAGGAATGTCCACTGTGAAATAAAAACTTTAAATAATTTTTTCTATATAAACTCATCTTGCCATATTAAAAAAAAAAAAAAATCACCCAAAGGAATTCTGTTACTGTGGCCTCTAGGTGTCATACTAGACCAAGATTTGGGGTAGACAAAATTTATTTGGGGCTTCTTTCAATTCCCTCTTTGCCACACCCACCATTTCACTTTTGATCTTTGTAATAAGGAGCCACAGATTTTGCTTTCTTTACCAATGCTGACCCTAACATTCACCTTTTCTTCCAATTCCTTTTCTTTATAACCTCTTTTATTTCCCTTGTTGCTTGGTTGATTGGTTTTTGCTGGTTTGTGTGGTGGAGGGGGGCAGATTCTAAATTTCAGCTAGTTTTACAGAAAGATAATTAGTCCCATAGTTTCTCCATTTTACTCAAAACTAAACCTGTTTGGAAACAATATGGATACGCCACAAATAGTGAGACCCTTTGTTCTGAATATCAGGTGGAAAATGTACAATATTTGGTTCGCATCTTTCTCAGGATCCCATCCTAGGCCATGTGTGAGCATCAATAGTCCTGGATACAATGTAGTACCCAAATTGTTAAAAAAAATTCACCAGTGAGTGACTTAAGAGGATGTTTCTGTAGAAAACAACCTGGCCAATACAATGATTCAGGCATTTGAAAAGTACAGAGGAACAACATATTTAAAGCAATAGAATTGACTAGTTATCACCAGTTGGGCTGATGTCCTACAGATAATTAAAAAGGTACTGGCCTTAGACAAACTAATGAAAACTAAACATGAAGGTCAAGAGTCCTTAAAGAGAGACTCCTGTCTCCTGTTGCAGTAGAGTCGAAAAAAAGCCAAAGTTCAAACCCGAAATTTAACAGTTAAGAGCTGACAACTGCAAAGATGACTGATAAACCCAGGCAAGTTTGTTATGCTGAGATCAGGGTTTTCTGCTTGAGAACACCTAAAACCTGAGGAGGGGGAGGGGTCTGTCGGGGATGGACGTCTCAAAATCTTTGTCTCCAGACTCCTCTGAGTTCCCAAAGCCTTTCCAACCGGAACCCTCTCCCCCTCCCCCCATGAAAAGCGAGCACATGATCTTCCCTGCAAGACTTCCTTGCTCTGGGCTCCACCCCCTCTTCTGGTCTGGAGGCTGATAACTCACTAGGGTTACATTAAGTCACCATAGAATATGCTGGGCCTGTTAAGATTATAAAAGAAGCTACAAGAATTAGTCAGGATGTACTGGTAGGAGCCAGAAGAATATTCACGGGCCTAGATTTTGAGAGTATCTGATGAGAGGCCAGAACTTAAGATAGGGTAAGAAGGAGTTTATTAACTTATAGAACACTTCAAGGAGATGGAATTTGACACCCTGCCAAGAACTGAAAGGGCAGCGCAAACCAGTGGTTCCTAGAAGCCTGGAAGATCACTGACAGAAACTGAAACACCTGAATTATCAAGGCAGACAGTGAAGGAAGGGACAGGCTGGAATAAAAACATCATGAAAGGACAAGGAAGACCCAAGAATGGATCATGCTCCTCCAAGGGGACATGCAGAGGGCACACTAATCACCGAAAACGATGTGTTGGTGAGAGAGACAACAGCATCATAAAATTCCTTGGTGGGTCTTTGCACGCCACCAAAGGAGAGGAGGCCACAAAGGTTTAAGTCTCTGATCTGTTGGGGTTAATGTATATACCTGGTTATGAAGTAAGGTTCTAAATTTAATATTTCACACACTGATATCCAATTGTCCCACCACCATTTAAAGGATTCTTTTTCTTACTGAATTGTGTCAAGGCTTTTTACCAAAAATCATTTGACCCTAAATGAAAAAGTTTATTTCTGCCTTATAATATAGATCATGTCGTATGAGCATAAAGATAGGCCTATCTTGACTACCACAGTTTATAAGTTTTGAAATTTAAAAATCTTAAGATCAGCAACTTTTTCTTTCTCAAGAACATTTTGCCTATTCACAGTCCTTTGCATAACCACCCTTATTTAAGAATCAACCTCTCCATTTCTACAAATGGAGATGTACTTCTAGAAAGATGATGTGATGTGCTTGCTTTTCATGGGGGCGGGGTGGGGGAGTGGTGTTCCAGCTGGGAAGGCTTTGGGAACTCAGAGGAGTCTGGAGACAAGGATTTTGAGATGTCCATCCCTGACAGACCCCCTCCCCCACATCACGTTTTAGGTGTTCTCAAGCAAAACCCTGATCTCAGCATAACAAACTTGCCTGGGTTTATCAGTCAGTGATCTTTGCAGTTGTCAGCTCTGCTGAGATTTCCACAGACATTGCGATCAATCTATTGATCAATGTGAGGGGGTACTGTCTTCCAATTCATGAACATGGAACGTCTCTTCTTTTCCTTAGCTCTTCATAAATTATTTTCAATTTTGGGGTGCCTATCTGGCTCATTCGGTTAAACGTCTGCCTTCAGCTACGGTCATGATATCAGGGTTCTGGGATTAAGCCCCGCATTGGGCTCCTTGCTCAGCAGAAGCCTGCTCCTCCCTCTCCCTCTGTCTGCTTCTCTGCCTACTTGTGCTCCCTCTGTCAAGTAAATAAATAAAATCTTAAAAAAAAAAAAAATATATATATATATATTATACTTTCTAGGGCACAGACTGCACTTATTTGGCTAAACTTAGACATGAGTTTTACTGGTTCTGATGTACTTGTGAGCAGAATCATTTTCTGAACTTCATTTCAGATTGTTCATTGCCAAGACAGAGAAGTCAAGTTGATTTTTACATATTGATTTTATACCCTACAATCTTGCTTAACTCCTAACTTCTAATAAATGTTTTCTAAATTTCAAATTTTTCAGTATATAAATTAACTGCAGGTAGACATTCTTTGTTCCTGCCTTTTTAAACTGAAAGTCTTATTATTATGATGTTATTATAATTATTATCTTGCCTATTATCAGGGATAAGACTTCCAGCATGATGTTAAATACAAGTGGAATCCTGGCTTTGTGACTGATCTTAGAAAGAAAATACACAGTCTTTCACTATGAAGTATGATGTGAGCAGTAGATTTTTTTCAAAAATGCCATTTCCACGCCTAAATTGGGAAATTGACATTAATTCTCAGATTGTTGAAAGTTTTTATTATGAATGGGTGTTAGATTTTCCTGAATGATTGTTCTACATGCTTTAACTGTTTCATTTCGTTTAAATGATCGATATAGTGTATTAATTGATTTTCTCATGTTAAATCCACCTTGTGTTCTTGGAATAAATCACACTTGGTCAGGGTGTAAATCCTTTATCTATGTCACTGAATTTGATTTTCAGATTCAGTTTAGGTTTCTCCTGCTACTCATTAAGAACACTGATTTTATTTTTTGTTGTTGCTGTTCCTTGTGATGCTAGCTGGCTTTGGTATCAGGGTAGCTCACACTAATACATTGAGGTGTGTTCCCTCCTCTTCTATTCTCAAAGTTTGTGAAGGACTGTATGACTTCTCCTTGAAACACTTAGTATTCACTACTGACACCAGCTGGGCCTGGACATTGTCTCTATGAAAAAAATATTTCATTACAGTTTTAATTTCTTTACTTGTTATAGATCTCCCCAGGTTTTCAGTTTCTTCTTCCCTAAGTTTTGGTTACTTGTGTTCTAGGAATTTATTCATGTTATCCAAGCTGTTAAAATCAAGAGCAAAATTTGTTCATAATATTCAATTAAAATCCTTTAAATTTATAGAGAGTTGGTACTGATTTCTCCTCTTTCATCCTTGACTTCGGGAATTCGTGTCTCTTCTTTTTTCCTTGGTCTAGCTAAAGGTCTTAAAAAAAAATAACTTTCAACAGAACATAGTTTTCTTTTTTTAAATTTTCTCTATTGAATTTGTGTTTTAATTCATTGATTTACACTCTAATTTTGTAATTTTCTTTCTTCTCCTTGCTTTAGGTTTAAGTGCTCTTTTTCCCTCATTTCTTAAGGCAGATAATTAGGTTACTGTGCCCTTGGGTTACTTAGGTACTTACCCAGGACATTTCCTTATGTAAGTTACTGAGGCCTTTTATATTTTTTGATATAAGACATAAAACCAAAAATTTCCTCCTAAGCATTGCTTATCTATAATACATACATTTCAATATGTTGGGTTTTATTTGCTTTCAATTCAAATATAGTCTTAATTTCCCTTATGATTTACTCCTTGAACTAGAAGTTATTTCTAAACATACTATATGATCTCCATATATTTGAAGGTTTTCCAGATCTATGGTATGGAAGTCTAATTTATTTGTAGTAAGAAGACCTACTTTGCACGGTTTCCACATTTTGTTTCATTCGATGTTGTTACTGTTTGTTTCCTAGTTTGTTTATTACCTTTGTTTGGCCTTGTCTTATGATCCAATTTATGGTTTATATTGAAGAAAGTTTCAGCAGCACTTAAGAAGAAAATGTATCCTTCAGACATTGGAGTTTTCTATTAAGTTCAAGTTGATTGATAGTGCTGTTTAAATTTCTATATCCTGGCTGTCTTTCTAGTAGTTGTTTTATCAATTATTGAGAGTGGATTATTGTTATCTCCAGTTAAATTATCTATTTTTCCTATATATTTGGGAGCTCTGTTGGTAGGTATGCATATATACACTGACTATTATATTCTCTTCATGAATTGACCCTTCTATCATTAGGAGATATCCTCTATTGTTTCCACCAATTTTTCTTATTGTGAAGTTTTTTTATTTATTTTTGACAGCATATTACTTGAGCTCCCTTATTTTTGTTGTTTTCATAGCAAATGTTTTTTTTTCTTTTTTTTTGTCCTTTAACCTTCTATTTTTATATTTCAATTGAGGGAATATCGCTTACAGATAGAATGTAAGCTGAGTCTGTTTTTAATCTAGTCCAATGAATGTTTGCCTTGGGATTGAGGTTTTTTGTTTATTCACATATAATGTAATTACTCAAATGGTTATATTTACACTGTCATTTTGCTATTATTTTTTATTTTTTAATAACAGCTTTGAAACATAATTTATAGGCCATATACAGTGCCCATTTAGAGCGTAACGTGCACAGGTTTGTTCACACAGTTTTGGTGTTATCACCGCCATGTAGTTTTAGAATACTCTCATTAAGCTGAAAAGAAATCCCAACCCCATTGTCAATTACTCCCATTCTTCCCTTCCCCCAGACTCTGGCAACCACTAACTTATCTATGAGTTGACCTATTCTGGACATTTCATGTTAATGAAATCAAAGCACGTGGCCTTTTGTGAATGGTTGCTTTCACTTAGTGTAAGTTTTCAAGGTTCATTCATGGTATATCATGAATCACTATTCCATTGTATTTCATGGTTGAATAATATTTTGTGTGGATATACTACATTTTCTTTTATCCTTTAATCAGTTGATGGACATCTGCATTGTTTCCACCTTTTGGCTATCAAAAATAGTACTGCTATGACTACTTACATACATCTTCTATTACTTGGTTCCTCCTTTATGCCTTCTTTTGTGTTTTTTAGAATACTATTTAATCCCTCTAGATTTTTTAAAATAATTTTTTTAATTTAATGGTTGCTCTAAGACTACAGTATCTTTTTCACCACGTACTTCAGAACTACTCCTATAAAATAATAGAATTTTCCAATATATCTTGCCTATATCCTCCTTCTATGTGCTCTATATATGTTATAAAACCAACAGAACAGTGTTATAAATCTTGTATAAAATTTTATATATTTTAGAGGTCAGAAGAATATGAATATGAATATATTTATAGACTCTTTTATATTTAATCTTATGTTTACCATTTCTGACACTTTTCATTTCTTTATGTGGTTGGAGTTACTGTCTAGTTAATTTTCTTTCAGACTGATGACCTTCCATTAGTTTTCCTGTAAAGCAGGTCTGTTAAGCAATCCTCTCAGAGTTTGTTCATCTGTCATCATCTTTACTCCATATTCATTTTTGAAGGGTGGTTTTGTCAGATGAAGATTTCTTGGTCTATACTTTTGTTTTCTTTCAATGCTTTGAAGATGGCATTGCAATGTCTTCTGGAAGCCACGGTTCCTGATGAAAAGTTAGCTATTGATTTTGTTGTGGTTTCTTTGTATTTGAGGAAATCTCTTTTCTCTGATGCTTTATATTTTATTATATTTTGTGTGGATCTTCTATTATACTTAGGGTTTGTTGAATTCCTTAAGCGTTTAATATTTCTCATCAAATTTGGGAAGTTTCTGAGCACTATTTCTTCAACCTGTTTTTCTTCTCCCTTCTCATTTTCCTCTTGGAACTTCCAGGAAAAACTGGTTGGCATGCCTGATTTAGTTTACAGGTCTTTAAGGCTTTGCTCATTTTATTTTTTTCTCTCTATTCATCCGATCAGGTAATTTCTGCTAATCTGTGATCAAGTTTAGTGATTCAACTGTTCAACTCTCCAGGGTCTTAAGCTACTTCTATCTTTTCACTCAATGTCTCAAAATGTGTGGCCTACATGATTGCCTCTGCAGGAAAGAAGAAAGGGAGTTCTAAAGTACTATGAGATGTTTATATTACTACACTCTACATACCACTAGGCAAAATTTCACCATACAGCTCTGTTTGCAAGGGAAGTTGGGAAATATGTCTCTGTATGACAAAGATGAAGGAAATAGAATGTGTTTAGTAAGTACATATGCCATATTCCTCCATGCCTATGTCGGGCAATTGTGTCACCCCAAAGTCTTGCAATTTTTTTTTGTTGTCTGCCTACGTAGGTATCCTGACTTACATATTTTCAGGTCAAACTGTTGGGCACATACGTGGCCAACAGTGGATTAATAATCACTAAAATGTAAAGACTGGAGTATGTTCCCTAGAGAGCTGGCAGTGATTAAGTTGGCATTGGTAGACCTCTCTTAGGGTTCAGCTCTAATCAAATAAGAAAAAGAAATTCACATTGGAGGCAGATTGAGAGTGATTACTCCATAATGTGTTGAATAGAAAAGGTCTCTCTGATTCATTTCCAAACCCCACATATCAATAGCAGAATTTAAAATATATGAATGGGTAAGGCCAAACAGAATAGGAGAGGAAAAAAAAACCTGTCTTTGATAAAAAGAGGTGAACAGACAGTAGTTTCCTATGTTGCACTACCCCTTTCAGCTCTATATTTGCACAGATTTTGATACAGGTTATCAGACTCCACAGTCCCTCAGACAGGACTCACATAAACTGCGATGTGAATGGCTCTCTCTGGGCTCTATCATATGACAGCCTTCTTTACCTCACCTTCAGAATAGGAGATACTTCTGACCTTTGCTGATAAACACTTTTTGCTTTACTCTCTGATACAAATAAGGTATCAGCTTCCTCCATGAAGGGGAGTTATTTTTAAAGTTTTCTTCTCACTGAATTTTTTTTTTCAAAAATTTTAAAAGTAATCTCTACACCTATCATGGGGGCTCAAACTCACAACCCCAAGATCAAGAGTCGCAAGCTCTACCAATTGAGCCAGCCAGGTACCCTTCTCAAAGTTTTTTTACACAACACATTTTGTATTACCTCCTCTCCTTCCGTACTTGGCCTTATTTATACATTTTAAGTTCTACTGTTGATGTTTTTGTACGGTTTGGGGATGAAGCAGAAAAACTTGTAAGCTCAACCCTCATGTTTCATTTGCGAATCATTATTTTATTTTCTATGTTTCTCTTTCCTTTATATGTTCCCGTCAACTATTAAAACAAAACCTCAACATTTAATTGAGTGATCATGACCTTCACAAGTTAAATGTCATTTAAAACTTTCACATCAGATGAAATAGATGGTAAAGATACTATTACATGACCAAAGAAAAAATAACACAGAGGTTTAACAATTTTCACATATAGTTAGTGGTAAGGGTGAAAGTAGTAGGATGCCATGATTTCCCTATACACTGTGTTGTCCGAATGAGAGACAGCTTTCTAAAAATCAGTGATTGAGTAGAGACTGCCTGCACTGAAAAATGTAACACAAACATATGTCTAATTCAAATTCATTCCATGTAGTATAAGGTTCATAACGGATGCACGACAATATCCATGACAAGAGGGAAATCATTTAAATAAATAATGCACATGCCTAAAATTTAAAAAGAACTATTTTGTTTGTTTTAGTAATCAGAAAGGAGGAGTATCAACTGTGCCTAAGTGTTCCAGGACTGGAAATACAGAATGAACTCAAGAACAATACTTTTGCTAAGAATGAATGAATCTTGGCACACAAGAGCACCATTAACAAATTAAAAGGCTGAAGCATGTCTTTCAGATAAAATCTAACTTCCAACACAACAGTTATGGTTCTCTTAGAAAAACTGACAATTTTTTAGTTTTGATATTGATATTTTATACTTCTGCCGAGTAGGTGATGAAGAGAGACCAGCTGTTTAACACATCTTGGCATTCATAAGTAGAGATGCATTCATTTTTATAGACTAAGATAAGCTTACATCTCACAGCATGCATTATAATGCAATAAAAAACTATACTTATGCTGAATTCATTTGGCAATGAAAATCAAGCTCGGCGTAAGATGAAGATATGACACTTTGAGGGGGGGAATAAAAAGCAAATGTCACTAAATTAGCTCCATCCATTGTACTACCCTGTGGTGACAGCAGACGTCACTACCAATTTTCTCAAGCTGCTGGTACACATCTGTAACTGAAAACAGTATAAAAAGCCTTCTAATTAATTGCTACTGGCAGATCAGCTACTTTCAAAAGTTTTTCCCTTGAGAAACAGATGCTAACCTGTCTCAGCGTATGACAATTGCATCCTTTTATAATTTACAAAGAAAATATTTTTCTTTTATTTGCTAATCGATGGCACAGAGAATGTTCCAATAGGCCCCAGATGATAAAAAGTATTATTTTTTAAATATTTTCTTTTCTAACTTGAATCATGGGTTGAGAGCTGTCAAGTTTTGGCTGAACAACAGCTCACCATCCAATTTTACTTCACTCAACTAAAGAGAGATAAAGCTAAGCAGTTAAGCTGGGTATGAATAAAGCAGTTCTTCAAAACTCTGCAAGCAAGTGAGACTATATAAGCCACAACATATTTCATCTACCAAATTGCTGTGAGCCCTCAACACAGGAGAGCTGGGATTGTGGCAAACTGCCTTTATAAACACAAGTTTCACTAAATGAAAAGTGATAGAAACCACATTTTGCAGCTCTTTGAATATTGTGAAATTCTTACATTTTGAGTCCAAATTCAAAATAGGGATATAATACTAACTTAAGAGCAATACCCTCAAAATCATACAAAGTGAAGGTTCTAGATCTAAGCTCTTCCCAGCACCCGTTGAGGCATGACCCAGATGTGGTGGTAGAAAAGTTTAGAGCACCTGCTCATCTCACCAGAACTCTTACACAATCTCTGCTATGTCTCCCAAATCAAATCAAGGAAAATTCACCCATTAATTCAACAAAAAAGGGACAAAATTTATTGAGAGCCTACCCTGTGATGAGCACTATGTCGAGCGAGCTCTGGAAATACTGTGACTTAAACAGCTTGCATCACTCACTGAGCCTTCATATACCCATGACACTGAGCATGGACTTGTACGTGCTAGTCAAACAGTCATGTTTCTTGACTCCAGATAACGTAACAGATATGACTGGCATTATGTAAACAAAAATGAAATGTAATATGGAGAAAAAAAATCAAGGAAAAAAACCATTAATATAATAATAGCCAGGGTATTGTATTGGCATGTAAATAACTAACAGTGGGTATTATCCTCAATCGATACTTTGCGGAGTAAACTGCTCCAGACAGGCAGCCCCCACAGCATGTAATGAGCAGAAACTTCCTGCTCTCTCTGTTGCCGCTGCTGATGTTTGAGTCCTGCTGTTCTCACATTCTGGGCTGCTGAGATGACTGCACTTTCTTGGCAGCTGAAAGGAAACCTTGCTCTGGTTTCTCCCATAACAAGCAAGCAACGAAACCCATAATCCATCTTAATTTCACCCCATGTGAATTGAAAGGCAGCACTGGTGGGAGCAGGAAATATCACTGACAATGGCTAGTGTGAAAGAAAACAAACGATAAAAAAATATTAACTCAATGGACTTAAACCACAAGAGATTTCTCTGTAGTGAAATGGAGCACAGACCCAGACCCAATCACATTTCATTAGCTCATTATGCAATTATAGGGGCCTCTGATGGTTTAGTGTTCTTAGAAAAAATAGATTCACAGATAAAGACAGAATAAGTAGAGACTTTATTTTAAATGGGTAATGTGTTGCTGATAAAAGCACCAATGGTATTTTTTTTAATGAATAAGAGCACTAATATATCTCATTATTTCAGATCATACAGGTACAGAGGAGCACCAATGCTAGTCTACTTTTCATAAATATTTTCTTAATATATTCTCATAAAATTCCAACAAGCCTAAGTTTATCTCTGACATAACATGGGTTATTTCCTTGGTATTCCATGAAATTAAAAAAGTTCCTGCATTAGGTCGCTTCATATTGGACCGTTAGCCACCATCTTCTTCGGTCATTAAAAAGAAAAGTCTTAGCCACACGATAAATAAACCTAATGCTTACCTCTAAGCAACAAAGTAATTAAAATTAATAGTAAGCATTTGCTTTACAGCATGTTTTTCCTCTCTAAACTATGATTTTTGCAACATTTCTTTAAATGGCTTTCACTTTTATTGCATTGCAAAAGTGGAATCATATTCTTTGTATGCACTTCATTATCTCATTTGATTGGGTTTTAATTCCTGCAACATACAGCAAAGGCTGATGTGCCTTTTGCAATTTGAAACAGTGGTTGCATGCTGAGAATAATTAGCTTCACTAAGGCAGAACAAATGACTTCTTTGCAAAACACCAAGTCTGTGTTTCAACAAAGATAATTGCATAATACCCAAGTTATCTGGGGTCTTCCAGTATATCGTGGTTACTTTGAGTTTAATTAACATTTCTGTAATCTTAATTCCCTAATAACTATAGTGACCCAGAGATTATCATAAAGAATGTTGCTTTTGAAATCTGCAGGTGGGCTGACTTTCTTTTTTGAATTGGTTCATTTGATTTGTCAGTTTCCATTAAAATATTTATTGTATGTTGATTTTTTTATTCAAATATTACTTGTTTCTAATCATAATTTAAGAAAAATAATTTTATTCTTGGCTGTCACTACAAGAATGGCAGTGGACAATTCTTCCTGCCCTGTTCACACTGAAATTTTGAAGATCTTTTATTAATCTAATAGTGGAATATTTGTAAGAAGCCAGATTAATTTCTTCCACATTTTTTACTGAGATATTATGAGTATGATAATTAAATTCCACCAAACTGTACTAAAGAGAAGTCACTTAGTGATAACAACAGAAAGACTACAATATCTTCATAATGAAGGGACTAATCTTTAAACCAGTAAAATCTGTACTAAAATGTTCATTTGATTGTTTATATTTAAGAATCTTGTTGAGGTAATGATTATTTCAGCACCTTGAGTGGAAACATTAAGCAGTTTATTATACAGCAAAAAGGTCATGAGTGCATACTGTTCTGAAATTAAGCCTTACTTTCATATCCCTACATAGCTATAGGATACTTAAGATGTTGCTGCCTTACAGAGAACCATCTAGCACCTTACAGTTCCAGACACCAATGGTTTGACAAGTCCAATTCATGTAAGACTTCTACAAACAAATTCATTTTCTAAAATGTCTCTGGAATAATCCAGTAAAGACAACCATAAGAGTTTTAAACTTTATAGTCTGTATTTATATCTATGACATCACTGACAGACAATAAAGGTATCAAATTAACTTCCATCCTATATCTACTATTTCAATTCTGCATGTTAACAGGTTTCTGCCATTTGTGTGACTGAGAGATAGGAAGAACATGTTTATGGGTCCCCTGAAAAGAATACTTTTAAAGAGAAGTGGATAGTCATGTCTGCGACAGAGAGCCTCTCTTTTATTTATTTATTTATTTATTTATTTATTTATTTATTTATTTATTTA